>NC_065506.1:10194513-10332159 GCF_006386435.1 Epinephelus moara | reverse complement strand
TTATGTGATGAGCCATGCCCTCTGCAATATTCACTGCCTTATAGAAGCTCAGTTTTAGTAAGTTTTCCGACTTTTGTCAAGAGGGAACTTTAGATATTGGTCCCTAGATTATGTTCACAGAGTTTCATGCAGATCGGTCAAACTTCCTAGGAAGAGAGCGATTTTAAGTGTTTTTCAAAAAATTAAAAATGGCAGAAAATCTATATAACCGGAAGTTATGGGTTGGTTCTTGAGGCAAATGTGTTCCTCATGAGGAGAGGCATCTCTGTGCAAAGTGTCATGTCTCTACGCCTTCGACTAGAGTTTTCGTCATTATATAGTGAGATGTTTAAAATTTTGTCAATATGCTACTGTTCGTTAGCTTGGTCAGATTTGGAAACCATCGGCACCAAAGTAAAAGTCATTCAGATTTACGAGCATGGTAAACAAGAGAGAGGGGAAAAAGTGGTGGCTTCCTACCTTTGAGGCAGTCCTAAAATCTGAATATACATCCATTCCTTGATTGTTTATATTCCTTTAGTTTGACAGGAGATGTTTTTCATAAAAAAAAATAACCCTAACCCAAGTTGTAAATATTGTCGTGAAGTTCATCGCTAACTGTGTATTATAACTTTGTTTGTCAAATAGACCACGGTTCTTCCAACATATTTTCTTGTCTTCCTACACCATGTTTTTGGGTATGCTTATCTTTGTTACTTTGTGAGCGACAAAATGAAAGTGTTCCCCAGCTTCTCTGTGTATTTTTCACTCTGGGACAGGACAACCCCTGGAGTACAGCCGTGCTCTAGGGCCATTGGGCTCTCTCATGTATCTTTGTGGCCACCATACTACAAACTTTGATGGCCTTTTTGTCAAAATCATAGTTTGGTGAGGGTCATTATGCAATGTGACATATTTTGGTTAATTTGACATTTGGTAATATTTTATATCAAAGCTAAGAATCTCCTCTTTCCAACAGTGTCTGGGTCTGGACCTGGATGGAGAGGGATGGTAGTTTAGGGGGATGACCTCTCTTTCATCCTACCTCAACTGTCGTTGCGCCCATTATCACTTATTTTGTACATTACTGAGATATGTACCAAAGGATTGAAATACATTTGTTTGTTCTGGTGGGAGAGTTTAAAACAGATACTGAATTTAAACACAAATATATTCACCATCTTTGGTAAGCATGTCATAAACTTACAAAATAAACTTCTGAGGAGTGGCACACATAAATGATATCAGAGCACAAGACAAAATCTTTCACATTGCTGTATAAAATTAAGGACATCTTATATCTAGCTTCATCATATATATTGTTTCCTTGTGCCAAACGTTACCCACTATATGAAAGCATGGAAAAAAACATAAAAAAAAGTACAAATTCTACTGTTATTCTTCAGAAGAGAGCTATTGAAATTTTAAAAAGCACTACCTGACAAGTAACAAAGAAACCCACTTATTAAAGGCTCTAGAATCCAAAGCATTGGTAGGTTTCCAAAAAACAGTACAGAAAATGTAAAGATCAAAAACAAAATTCCTAAAATATCATAAAGTTGGTTAAAATGAGATACTGTGGAGTCAGAATTTTTTTAAAATGTTTTTTACTTTTCTATTCTTCTATCCCTATCGTTTTGTGTTATTATTTACAGACTGACACACTCTTCAGTTTCACTTGAAATTAGCCATACAGGTGCACTGGACACTGGAAAATTCCCCCCCTCCACTAGGCCTAGAGACTTGAAATGTCCTCTTCCATAGCTAAATCCATTTTCATGAAGCGTGCGGTGGGAATGTGTATTGTGATGCAACAGCAGGCTGGAGAAAATAATACGGCCAATTGTCTCCCCACTGCTCGTCCCATGTGAACATATTCATTCTTCAGCCCAGACTTATCACAGCTCTCCTTTGCCGGTGGCCCCAGGGCTTAAAGCCGCTGGAGCCTATAGGCCCGCAGCCTTAGTGCACCTGATTCCTCTTCTTGCCCCTGAAGACCGGAGTCCTCCATTTGTCATTGGTAAACATGCAGAAGAGCTGGTGTGTGCTTCACATGACAAAGAGGAAAGAGGGGGTTGAAAGAGTGGAGAAACAAAGAGGACACAAATATCAGCATATTTTTCACAGATGTGAGAGTTTGTGTGCACAAAAACAAGCACACCTCTGCCAAGCGAATATGGCTTTTAATTCCACTTTCTGTTATAGGGAAGTCTGCCAGGGAAAAGTGATGTAGATGTTATTGTAAGTCATACTGTATTCAACAATTACATGCCTTCTGTTTGATGTATTGGATTCACGTGGCTAACAGAATAAGCTATCATGTAGCGGGGAGAGGTGGAGTGATATTTATGACACGACTTTACACACAGTCATTATAAATCCATTGACCACTGTTGTAACACATACCAGTTGTGGAACCCCAGCCAATGCATTCTAAAAACATTTTTTAAATACCCATGCTCAATGGGAATGTTGATGAATTGCCTGTCTCACGCTTTGGGAAGGTGACAAGGAGAAGGGGGGGTGTAAGAGGTGGGGAAGCTAGGTGCGGAAGAGAAGGAGAGAGATCCTGATGAAATTACAGGATGGATTGATTGATCTCCACGGATGCATGTTGCAATGGAGGAATGCAGTTAAAACTGATGCATCTAGATTAGTGTCAGAGGAGCCGCTGAAGGACAATGAAAGCCATCATCAGGAGACGTGACCTTCTCAGCATATGAAGCCCCTAGCACACCAGACCGAGCTTCATGGCAGTAAACCAAGAGCTGGAGGAAATGTTGTCACTGCCAGGAGACAAAAAAGGAAAAAGAAAAGGACAATATGAGGCAGGAATGAATTTGCAGATGTTTCAATTCATATTCATTAGCATAGTTTTCCATTATGGAGTGAAAATGAATGGTTACAAGACAACTGGTAACACTGAGAGGAAGTCAGGTGGTGTGGCACAGGCTGTGCAGCATCATGCACAAATCAAGCATGCACACACACAGACAGAGAAATGTTCTCATGCTTTCCAGGAGGCATTACATTTACAGTCGTGTTAGAATTTCTATTCGCTGGCACAGCGGACTCCAGTTTTAGGCCAGTGGATAGTGAATGTCTGAAAAAACTGAGATCATCTGGGACAGAACGGACAAACAATGTTATAAACAGTTTATGTGCACACACTGCAGCTGACAGGACAGAGTCAGGATGGCTAGCTGGCTTGGGCAGAGTATCTTTTTGTTTCTTTGGTGGTACGCCACTAAGCTAAGCCAGCCTGGTTTCACTCCCAACTTGTAACATACCGATGCCTGGTCAGTGGCCTTCAGCGGCAGACACAGACACACAGAGGCACCCTTAAGGCTCATTTATACTCCTTTATGTACGAAAATAGATATGTCAGTGTCAAATGTTAAAAACGTCACTGCCCTCACGTCCGTGCATCCGTTATGATAGCAGGCGGCAGTAGCTCAGTCCATAGTTGGGTTGGGATTTGGGTTGGGAACCGGAGGGTCACCTCTTCAAGTCCCCGTCTGGACCAAATACGGAGCGTGGACTGGTAGCTGGAGAGGTTCCAGTTCACCTCCTGGGCACTGCCGAGGTGCCCTTGAGCAAGGCACCAAACCTCCCCAACTGCTTGGGGCGCGTGTCCATGGGCAGCCCCCTCACTCTGACATCTCTCCACTTAGTGCATGTATAGGTCCTGTTTGTGAATGTGTGTGTGTATTTTGGACCTGTGTGTAATTGACAACGGAGTGAAAAAATTTAATTTCCCCTCAGGGGATTTATAAAGTATATGAAATAAAAATAAAAATGAATTAAATAAATACAGCCAGTAGATTGCATCAGAGGGCGGAGTCCAAAGTTTACCGAGGCGACGGTGGAGAACATCATGATATTTTATCTTTAAATGGAGGCAACATTGTAGACTGCGGTGGTCTGTGCAGCCATTATATACATCCCGATGTGTGGACGGAGAATTATTTTCACTATATTATGGATTTGTTCTGTTCTGCCATTATTTAAATTTCTTCGCCATCTCATACGATTGTATCTCACTTGAAATATGCTATACTTCCTCCAAAATCATTGGTCGTACTGCTATGTTTCATCCATATCTGTAAGCTTTCAAAAAAGTGCGCAAATACAGAAGAAATGAATGCAAAGTACTCTCTCTGTCTGTATCTGTCTTCTGATCTAACGAGCATAATTGAGCACTAATTGGGGGTATGACACGCACTGGGCGGTGGCAGTTTCTGTATAACTGTGTAACTGTATTCTATAAAGAGAGAAAATCCAAATAGAGCCGGTGTTGGTGGGAGGGTGTGACTCTAGACTTTTACCTGGGAGTCATATTTTGACACTTGGGCAGAAGCCTCTTCGTTGTATCTTGACGTAGGGGGTTGGGCAGGTTTGGGCAACAAAAGTACCTGGTTGGTGTTAGGAAAAGGTCATGGTTGATGTAGGTCACATAAGCCAACTGATATGAATAACAACTCACATGAATAACAAGTGACAAATGACTCACAAGAATAATGACTGACTAACGACTCATGTGACAAAATAACTCAGTAGTGACATTTACATCCAATCCACACTGAAAGCATTTTAGAAGCGTGTTTGACGTCTGTCAACACATTCATCTCAGGAAATAGATACACTTCCATTTTATTAATTGTATAAATCCACATTGACTCAAGTCTATTTTTGTCAAGTTTAATGAAGTTTAATCTGCTTAGACAGCTGTTTAAATTACACAAATATCCTGCTATAGCCCATATGTGTTTTGAACTTTTTAACTGTGTCGGACTGATGAAGGTACCCTCCTTGTCTAAGAGCTTGCCTGTTACACTGTAGGAAGGTTCTCCTTACTCGCTATGGTGGGAAGTAAAATATAATCAGTGAATCAGTGCAAAAGAAAACAAACAAAAAAAACCCTTTTGTTTTCTTCCCATTGAGTCGAAATAAAAACTATTTTTGTTTAGTAAATTTCAGTCAGTCAGCTTGGTGAAGACAGGTTGGTGCTGTCCACTCAGCTTCATATAGGAGCTGCTGTTGACAGATGGCTGAGATGTTTACGGAAGATGGAATCAGTTTGGAGTGGACAAAAGGATGCTCATGTCATGCTTCCAGTGAGGATGCCCTCTTAATTTCACCAACACAAACACCGGTCTCCTGGGTCAATGTCATTGTCCTTGTTGGACCCATCCACCTATACTCCCGCCCACTCCAAGCAAACTCTCACGCTCTTTATGCTACATCTGTTAGTCTGACTGTCTAACAAGACGTAGGTGGGTTTACATAAAGGGTGCATTTTGTGTCTGCATCTAACGCCAAGGCCCACTGACCAATTAGTGCTTTTTTGATGCCCTGGGAGTGAGACCTGGCTGTGAAAAGTGTGACAATAATAGTCTTAGCCAAAGCATAGGCTGAAAAAAGACCCACACTGATCACTGAGCTCTGCAGACGGTTTGTGGCTTTTGACAAGGTATCTCTGGCTACAAGAGTTAAAGCCATAGGAGCTAACAGTGCACAGATTCTAGTTTGTCTATGACTGTCATGTAGCAAACTAGCAAATGCTAGCTAGCTAGCTGTCTGCTGATGTGCTCTGTCAGCATGAGCAGAATAACCAGTGAGTGGACTTTGAGATTATTCTCCTTATGAAACTGATTATTAAAAAAATAGACAATTTTCAAATCTGTGTTAAAACAGTAGTCAGTAGACTACATCAGCATTGATACAGGATCTGCTTGCTGTAATCTTTCCTCCTGTACTGGTCATGAAGGGATCCCTTCCCTAAAGCATTTCAAACTACTGGGGGACAAAATATACAGCTCTTCCTCTGTGTAAAAATGTATTCAAAAACTTTATCTGAAGCCAATATGAGGCTTCAAATCAAACAGATATTGTCAAAAGTTACTTTCTTCTAAGAATGAAATTCCCTCTCAATGTTTCCTTGTTCAGATTTGAAATGAAAAGCTTTGACAGTGAAACTCTGGTGCATGCATACAATTTGATCTCTTATCATTATAATCTTATACATCAATCTCACAATTTGCTGCTACAAAATAGATGTGTATTAATTATTTAGACGGTTTGGAAGGGACAAAACTTGTGAAATGATAGCTTTTCTTTGTCTTGAACCAAAATGCATTTATGTGACTTGTACTGTTTGCGGTCTAAAACCGCACACTGAAATGATCATTTGCTGAGAATGGTGTGACATGAAAAGCAGCTGCACTGGGATTTGTTGGTTTTAAGGAAAACAGAATATCTTGACATGTTGTGTTATCAAGTATCACAAAACATATACTGCAGCTACCACACTGCTGCTGTATAATATGGGCGTGCACTTTCATGATTCTCTAGCTTATGGACTACTTCCTATTCTCCGTCTTACAGATCCTGTCTTATTAGCCTGCATGTGTGGAGTATTACTGGCAGGTACCCTGCTGCCCCCTATCATAAGCATATTTGGTTTTCATTAAAGCAAATATGCCTGTGAAGGGAATTGCCGCAACAATAAGGTGAGAATGATATTAAAAAGATATTGCCTTTGGAAGTTATAGGGTTTATAAACTGGTGTGTGTTCTGTCTGAAGATCAGATTTATTGTGAATAAACATAACATCAATACTTAAATGGCAGAAAAAAGAGAAAAGAAAAGCTGACAAGTATTTCATCAGTGAAGAACTGACATTGAGGAACCAACATTAGTAAATACAATGATATACATTATATTAGAATATGCATCAACTTTTGCATGAGGTCTCTCTGTGTCAGAACTCTTGTTAATTTTGTTTGTTGCTTTATATTTTTTAAGTATATGGAAAGACAGTTAGAATGTATGTAATGAAAAATGGAATATACAGAATGAAATGTCTGAATATATAGAATGAAACTTGAATATCTGGAATAAAACTAGATGTATGAAGCTATATATATATACAAACTTGAATACCTGGAATAAAACTAGATGTATGAAGCTAGACATACAAACTTGAATATCTGGAATAAAACTAGATGTATGAAGCTATATATTCAAACTTTCATTCTACATATTCTAGTTTCATTCCATATATCTAAGTTTAATTTTCATTATTCTAGTTTCATTCTATGTATCTAAGTTTAATTTGAATTATTCTAGTTTTATTTTATATATTCAAGTTTAATTTTAATTATTCTTGTTTTATTCTACATATTCAAGTTTCATTCCATATACTGTGTCCTATATATTGTAGTTTCAGTCTCTATACTCAAGTTTAGTTACATATATTCCAGTTTTATTCTATATATATGTATATATATTCTAGTTTCAGTCCATAAATCTACGTTTAATTTTAATTATTCTAGTTTAATTTTAATTATTCTAGTTTTATTCTATACATTTAAGTTTCAATCCATATTCTAGTTGTGTACTATATATTGTAGTGTCATTCCATATACTCAATTTAGTTACATATATTCCAGTTTTATTCTATATATATTCTAGTTGCATTCCATAAATCTAAGTTTAATTTTAATTATTCTAGTTTCATTCTAAAGTTTCACTCTGTATATCTAAAGATCTGTATATCTATCCATTCATATATAAATGCAGTCCATTTTGCAATTTTCCAGGATTTCCCTTCTACAGTGCGGCATTGACTTTTTTATGACATTGACTTTATTATCGGTGCGGTCACTCATTTAAATGAATAAATAATCTGAGATCTAGGAAACCTCAGATCACCTACGTTTATGGAACATGCTTCTGATGTTACTTTGATGATTCACAAGCTTCATCACACCACAGCCAAAGACAACTTTCCTAGACATCAGATTTGTATCCTGGTATAACAGCCAGGACAACCCCTGCTAGCTCAGAAAATGTAATATTCATTAATGCATTCATTTCACTGCTGTGAAATGCTCTCAAGCCCTGTGGTTTTGTGAGTTTAGGAGAGAATAGTGATTAGTGAGAGGGGGGGCTGTGCTGATTCTGTGCTTTGTAAAGGCTTTTCATTGCCTCATAGAGAAGTCCATTGCCACTCCCCTACTCTTCACTGTACCCCAGCTGCCAGTGGCCTTACCGAATTTGAACAGCCAATTAGTCTCAATGGAAGTGGTTGATGAGAGCTACAAAAACAGCAAGATTAATTATAAGTTGTGGTATTATATTGTCCTCCTGTACGAATCGTATTGATGTATAATCATGTTTGATAATTTGTTAAGTATCCCTTTTGGTGGGTATTAATGGTTATCCAATTTGAAATTCATGTGAGCAAGGGAATATTATCAAAAATCTCTCAGAAGTACCTTGCATTTGAATATCTTCCTCATGTGATCCTTTGATCCACTGTATCTCATCAACTAAAAAAAAAAAGAAAAAGACAGAAAAAAACAAGCAATTGGACAACCCTTAGCTCACAATCAAAGCAGTCCTTCTGAGAAAACCCATATGACAAAAGATAAGGGCCTGCGGACTAGCCAGCCTCCCTTTAATTCTCAGGGCTTACCTAGCTGCTCTGTTTGAAGTCCGATATTTGCGTACACCTGATAATCCCTCATTCAACATTCGCGGGTGTTTTTTAAGAGTGCTCTCTCCGCCCTGCTCTCGCTTCCCTCGAACATTTCTTTGCTCATTTTCACTGAGATCCCAGGGCTGATGTCTGCCACTGATAAAGCCTGATCCGCAGTAATTACACAGGGTAAGGGAATTGGATCTGTCTCTGGCTCTAAACTGTGATTTCTACTTTGCCTCGTCCCCCATGCTGCGCCTTTTCTGGTGATGAGACTCATTACAATGCCTGATGCAGATCCCCTTTTGTCCTAAGCAGCACTGTAATCACCCAGAACGCTCTTACATTTTAACTTCCATTCATGTATCGGGGCTGCATTTCATCAGTGCTAATTAGTCAGAGGCTGTGGCTCTCACCTCGAAAAACAAGCTCTGATGGACAACAACTGAGGTAAGCCGAAAAAGGGCAAACAGTCTACAGCATTGCTTTTGGCGCTGTAAGGCTGTACGTTGGCACAGTGTTGCTTTGAGCTGAATGCTAACATGTCTACAATGACAGTGTTGACATGCTGATGTTTAGCAGGTATGTTGATAATGTTTACCATCTAAGTTTAGCTAAGGCTGATGGAAATGTCATTAGTCAATACCTCCAGGATTTCACAAGCTGTTTTGGGATTTTTATGGTCTGAATTGCTTGATTTCACAGCAGCTTTTGTAAAAAAATAAATAAATGCAATGCATGTTGCAATGTTAATAGCTGTTTTTTTTCTCAATGACATTGCCAGGGCAAGTAAAATGTGCAGAGTTGTGATGCTGTCTTAGATTCTGAGCCTATTATTTAACCCGGTCTCATTCTGAAGTCGTCAAATAGCGGCACTTGGGCAGTGACTTCCGGCGTCAGACACTGACAAAAAAAAGCAGTCCTATCACATCAGCATGATATGCTGCCATTCGCCGTTATTGTTTAACGGTGCCTAGCGGCTTTAGTGGGAAACGTGGTGGGACAGCAGCTAAAGTTAAGGGGGCAAAACGTGTGAGTGGGGTGGGTGGGAGGGGTGGTAGTTGAGTCTTAAAACCACTGACCTTGACTCTGGAGGCCGGTGTTCACTTCCACTTTGAATGTAAGGCCAAACCCTGTTATTTTTCTCTAAACCCAACCATGTGCTTTTGTTGCCTGAACCCAACTATGTACATGTTGGCTAAATATAACCATGGAGTGTTAGGGGCGTAAAGTTGAGGGGCCAGTGGGCCCTTCCCTACTTTCTTTATCCCTTCTTCAGGCACCCTTGCTTAGAATGCACCCTTCAAACTCGGCCTTCTTTGTGATCTCAGCTACACACCTATCAAGTTTTTTGACTGCATCTCACACAGTTGTGACACTTATGGCATTGACAAAATCTGTTTACAGACATACAGACAGACACCTGGCACTCAAAAACCACTTCTGTGGCAGTTTTCCGCTACAATACATGTCTCCGGGACCACAGCTTTTGATCACACACACACACACACACACACACACACACACACACACACACACACACACACACACACAGCCTCACAAGGTGAATCTGCAAGTATTGTAGGAAAAGTCAATGAAATATGTTCTTAGCAAATGTTTTGCAGATACATTCTGTATGCACATTTTGCTTAATTCTCTTGGTTTAAAAAAAAAAAAAAGTTAAAAAAAAATTTGGATGCAATTACAGTTCTCCCTAAAATTTAAATTAGTAGAATATGAGGACACTTTCTAGGAGAAAGAGGAAGACAGTAGTAAAATAAAACTTGGGAAAAGAGGAATCGAGGTTCAAATCAGGAAAAGTGGTGCATTTGACAGAGAGGAAGCTAAGACTGATGAATGAAACCGCGTAGGAGAAAAGGGTTCATGTTAAAGAGATGGGGACTGGCAGAGAAAGGAGACACATCTTAGTCTAATGGTGTAACAGCCACACACACACTCACACACACTCACACACAACATTCTCTGCAAACTTTTTTTTCTCATAGACAGCCTAAAATATAGTCAGGAAACACATTTTAAGGGAAATAATGTGGTTATTGAAAAAAAAGGGGGGAAAAAACAAAAAAAAACATATTTTCAGGCCATAATTGCAACCACAACACCAAACGTGCGACAGTGTGGAGGAACATCCCCAAACAAACCTTATTTACACCAGCAACGAGTCTCCAGAGAGGAGATGAGCCACTGAGATATCATTTGACATCCACTGCAGCGCTGGATCCAAAGTCATTATAATTGGAAAGGCAGGAGAAAGTTTGTCAGAAAGCGCACTCACGAGGGAGGTACTCGTACCCATTGTGTCAATCTTTTACCATGGTGACGCCGGTACAAATTTGTCTTTGTATTGAAAGGTTTATTTGTACATGAATTATACATTAATTCCCCTTTTTCTGAAGTCACACAGGCATTGACAGTGTGCAGCACTAAGTGACAAGTCATACCATAATTGGCATCCTGGCTATTGTTTATACAGTTTGATCCATTCGGTAGAAGTGAAATTGTACGTTAGGCTCATATTGTTTGGACAGGCATTCACACTTTCCTCTATAATTTTAGAGAGCCATGAAGACATTTGGCATTAGGAAGTCATCCATTACTGCTAATAAGAGATTTAAGTAATTTACATTGAAAGCGTGTAATGTTGGCTGCAATTTCCACATCAGGACCACTGCACGGCCTCACAGATCGTCTTAGGAAGGTCTCTGAGGACAAATCAAGTCGACCTGGATAATATCTACTCCGAATCTGCCTGTATGACGGACCCATTAGACTCTACTCCTTCCTATGCAATGTCAGCTGTGAATGTGTGAGTGTGAAAGACTTCCAGCGAGCACAGGAGAGAAGGGAAAGAAAGGAAACATTGACTTTAATCTGCTCAATTGAGCTGCTGTGATTTGGATGTTGATTAAACTGCTGCCAGATGACCTGGGTTTTTTGCTGGGTGACCGGCGCAGCACTGCAGCTGTTGCTTTTATGCTAAACCCCTCCGTGGAGACGCTGTTGATTGTGGGATTAGCGCACAGGTCTCCTCCCCTGTTCATAGCCCTTACCTCAGCTGTGTTTCATGACAATCTAGACAGCTCTGGACCTCAGATCTCTCCTTTAGACATCATTAGGGAATAGTCAATACAACGACCTAATCGCTAGGAACGTGTGCACTTGTCAATGAAGGGCCTGTGGATAGGTAGGGTTCTTTGGGCAAAATACAGCCAGTGTTAAAAACATCAAAAGCATGTGGGCATGTATTCTGACTGTGCAGCTCTGCATTTTAGCTTTCGACTGCTGTTCCTATGGTCTGGCTCCACAGTCTGTGGGCCACCATTGCACATAATGCACAAGGTGAAGTCATCAAATACTGTCACTTTGTCAGTGTATTCGGCATCAGACACTAACGCCAAAACCATCTTTCGCAGCAGTATGATACGCGGCAGTAGTTCGTAACTTGGCCAGAACAAACGTTTCGCGGTGTTATGATACGCCGCCATCGGCCGGATTTCACCTTTCATGGCAGTATGAAACGCAGATGGGCAACGTTAGTTCATAACGCGGCTGGACTGAACCTTTCACGGTGTTATGATACCCCACTGGCCGGCCTGATGGTATCTGTTGTGGCAGTATGAAATGCAGACAGGCTTTTGTTGCGTAAACCTAACACAGTGGTTTTGTCGATGTCCTGGCGTAGGTTGTGGCATCCTGGAACATCAATAGCAGACACAGTAGAATCCCTGGCATGTAATACGAAGACGTGAAAGGCCACTAACAAAGTAGCGATATGTGACGACTTGGGATCAGAGTGTGTTGAATACACTTACTGAGAGTCAGCTAACTGAACAACTAACGCAAGAGAACTATCAAGTGAAAGCTAGCTAGTGAGAGTTAGCCATGGCCAGCCAAAGCTAAAGCCTAAACTAAATTTACTGATTTTTACCCTACAGTAGCTGTTATCTGGAATTGATATCATCTTTTAAAAGTGCATGGCAGAATCAGTTCCTTTTTTGTGATTTTTAATACATGCAGCAATTACTAAGCAACACTATCAATCATTTAGAGTCACATTTACTTAACATTAGTCCAGTATTCACTCTCCTTTAGCCCTGTTTTTGGTCTCCGCCAACTCCTGAAGGAAATATTTGGCTTTTTATTGTGCTTAATGCCCCAGTTTGTTCAACAGCTAGTCTCTAACTTTGCTGTTTGGTGCTGAACAGAGCATGTGAGAGGAGTGGAGGGGTGAGAATTTTTACTCCTCGCTCTCTAAGCTTTTCATTTCTTCTGCTTCCCCACTCAAAGCTGCTCCAGCCATTCAATATCGTTCACTGCTCACTCAGTTTCTTTTCTGAAGTACTTTGTCAACTCCATTGTCAAGCTTGCAGCAGCCGATTTTTGATACAAATAGTGTGTTTATGCAATACACCGATGCATTCTTGGTCGGGCATGCTTCTAACTCATGTTGTGAACAGTACCGGAGCAGGATGGAGCGGGGGACAAGGCGATGCTCCAACTTTTTAAAAGTCTGCTCAGCTCTCCATCCAAAATCCTTCCTCTCACGCTCCCTGCTCACTCGTATTCCACTCTGGTGCTGAGCAGTTAGAGTACAGTGGATTTTTAGAGCTTGTTCTCTGAAAAAAGCTGCCTGCTATGACCAAAAATAACACTCGGAGAGCTGTAGGAGTGAACCAAAACTCAATCTCACTGAGAGGAGCAGCAGATTCAGATGATAATCTGCAGCTTTATTGCATTCAGCACTACAAGTACATTGTCTCATTACTTTCACATTGTTATTTAAGAAATTGTCATTTGGAATATATTCAGTATAGCCCATTTAATGAAATGAAGCTTAACATAACCTCAATCAGTGGCAATTTCAGTTAAATCAATCACATTTTGCTACAGCGTCTGTGAGCCAATCATCTTGTTGCTGCCAAAGTTTAAAGGGACAGTTCACTAAACACAAAATACAATTTGTTCTTCTCACCTGTAGTGCTATTTATCAATCTTGATTGTTTTAGTGTGTTGGAGATATCAGTGGTGGAGATGTTTGCCTCCTCTTGAATATAATGGAACTAGTTGGCACTTGCCTTGTGGTGCTCAAAGCAATGTCTGTTTCTGAAAATCATGATGGGGTTACTCAAGACAATGCAGGATCTAATTGAGTGGTTTCACGTCAGAACTCTTTTCCTTTCTACAGACCCATCAAATGTATCACCAATCTGGATTCAGGTATGTTTGATTTTGAGGCGTTCTGTCCCTTTAAGACTGTTACATTCTCTGCTTCTGTCAGCTGTCATTTCATTGTCAGATATAATTAATCCCCGCTCTGCCCCATTCACCTCCAGTTTTCATCACAACCACTCTTCCCATTTGGCCTTCCAGTAAGCTCATCAGATTTCAGGCTCCACATCTCACCTCATCTCATCCCAGATCTTCAGCCATTGCTCCTCTCTGCCAGTACCACCAGTGTCTGGACTCTATCAAAGGGATAATCCTGTACAGCTCATGGCATCACTACCCCCTTAAAGCACGCCGTCACAATGGGTCTAATTGCCAAAGACTCCTCTCATATTTCTTCAACTTTCCTATTGTGCACTATGTCAATAAATTACTTTTATTACTCTTTAAGCATCTCTTTCAATTAAGTCTCTCCCGATTGAACCGATATCTTGGTAATTCAGTTATTCCACACAACTAAATGAGGCAGTAGCTAAATTCAATCATGGTGGAGTAAGAGCCCAGCTAGACTCCTGCTGAAAGTAACTAGCCTAGCAGAGTAGCAGTGGCTGTAATCTCAGCTTTTTACTCTTGTAGTATTAAAGGATTGGACGTTCTTAAGATAATTTTAAATCACAAATTTAAATGTATTACATTGGAAATTATTTTTATTTTATACATTTAGATGTTAATATTCAGAATAAATGGACAGAGAGGAACTTTAAAATAAGGTTTATTTCCTTAAACAAATGGGTGAAAATGGAGAAGAAAGCTGTAGGAACATATTTTGCCTGCAGATACTGCTTTGTCCCTCCACATGAACAAATTACAACCTTTCTGCTGCATCTGTGTACAGTTCGCCAGCCAGACTGAAAACTCTGGATCCCTTTTTCCTCAATTGCAGTGGCTCAGCGGTTGCTGCTGTCTGCCTTTGTAGTATAGCCTGATTAAGACCTGGAGGTCATACTTATTTACTTAAAACTGTCTTTGGCACCATACAAACCCAGTATTTTCTTTCCAAGGCACACTGCCATTCACACAAACAAAGACTGTTTGAGCCAGTTTCCGAGTTGTGTGTACTTCATACAACTAAGTTTTACCAACAGATAACCTGGCCTTCCAAGTGTGTGAACAGATAATGAATGACCTTGTGTAATGCAAATTGGTAACTCCTTTATTAAGCCTAATCTAATTAAGATCCCCCTTCACACATTATTAAGAGAAGCCAATAAACAAATGCGAGGTATAAGAGATTTGGCATGGGAGCATAGTCATAAACACGTCTTTAATTTCACAGCAACACAGCAGTGTTGATTGCCGCCATGCTGCTGGCCATATGTCCTTGAAAATAGATAGTAACTGAATCATTGTGTACTTATTAGTTTTAAATTACACACATGAAGTGAGTGATTTGCAAGTGGTTTCATCTATGCAATAAGCTCAAAAACAGAAATCGTCCATTGATAAGCCTCCACAGGGCCGGCTCTAGCATTTTTGGAGCCCTGGGCAAAATCTGTAAAAGGCGCCACCACATCCCACCCCACGTTGCTTGGCTGGGATTGGGAAACAAGGTCACACTGCCTGGGATACCCCCAGGGATGGGACTGGTATTACCTAGCTACCTAAGCTTATAACTAAAGCTAGCTTTGATATTAACAAAAGTGTCATTATACATACCTTTTTATTTGGTTTTCTTTTCATCCCCTTTTTTCTTCCACTTTCTCCACAGTGCACCAGGCAGCTTGTATCTCTTCATTAGTAATAATAATAAGAAAAAACAACCATCTTTCAGAATCTCACATTTTCAGCTGTCACTGTGTCACCTGTTGTGCTCTACTGTCAAAATTTTGTTAACGCACTTGCAGCAAGCCCATTCCTTACACACCAGTCTTTCTTACCCCTCAGATGCTGCTGATGATCTGATAGTTCAAACAAAGATGCTCTGAACCATTTCAAAGTCTTGTGTTGTTACTCAGGGGATCTGCGGCACTGCTGGTAGGTGGCACACTACACCACAAGACAGTTGCACCCAAGTTCATATCCGGATTCTTTTTTATGCCTTGGCGTCAACATCACCCAGCTAAGAGTGGGAGGATAAGACTTGATACAAATGCACTATTACTACTGCAGTGGGGCCACATTGTTGCACCAAAACAGTACAGGGCATAAAAACAGAAGTATAAGCAAATCACAGATTACCTTCTAATGTCACATCTCTGCATTTTGCACATTTTTTTTATTATGACTTTGTGCCAGCAACTGCCTTGGCCAGGGGCATTACTGTATGTGTTTGGGTTATCTGTACCTTCGTCCCATTCTCATAAATGGGATAGCTCAGGCGCAAATGTCCAGCTGGATTCAAAGATGAACTGAGTAGATTTTGGCGGTCAAAGATCACTGTGACATCACAAAACCTATTTTTGTCATAACTCAAGAATATATAGACAAACTTTGACAAAGCTATTCACAAATATCTAATAGGATAAAATGATGAAGTGATGACATTTTATATCCAAAAATGTGACATCACAATGTTCTGCAAAAACACTTTTTGCCCCATTATTCAACACCATAACTCAGAAACAGAACAAGAGACATTTGTCGAATACTGAATTGGCGACGCTTATCTGGCAACTTATTTGCAGCAACATCCATATTTTAAGGATTGTCGAGAGTCTGGACAGACATGGATATAAACTGCAACCTGATGGCTTGGCTGAGGCACACAACCATGAGGCGGTAATTCAAATCTCCTCATTTTGTTTTTCTTTCTTTCTTGGCAGCACAGCACCCCTCCACATGGTGGCGCTCTAAGTGACTGCCCATACAGCCTATGCCAAGAGCCGATCCTAAGGCCACAATATTGTTCATTATCTGAATACAAGACAGATGAGTGTCCCTTTAAAATAAACAACACACAGCAAAACTTTGGATGAGTGTCATAAAAATAAAGAGATGCACAGTAGCTTCCTTCTTCTCCTTGTGACTGTCATTTTCCCCAATACCCACTCTCCCGCCCGCCTCCTCTTCTCCCACCTCACTTTGGAGGAGGGCCTCCCCCATGATGCCTCCAGATTGCACTTGTAACAATGTGACTGGGCCCCGATGCAGGGATCCACATTTTCATATCTGAGGCCAATGATAGATGAGGCAATCTGAACAAGTTGTGCTGAGAGATACATCAGGAGGCAGACAGGCCCAGATAAAGGAAAAAGACGACTGGGCCCCCATTGTCACCCGTCCACCGCTCCACGGATATATAGTGGCTCCCCCGGGACCAATAACTCACATACATATTCAAAAGGTACAACTGCAGTGTGCCACCCGGGGACAGATGCTAAAGCAGCTAAACTGAGAAGCCATCCAGGATTCTGTTGGCTCGGCTTTCCTCGACCAGCCTCCCAACACTTAACCACAGGCTCGATGACCCACCCTGCTTAGGCACACTGTTGACTGAATTATAGCCTGTTGGTGGTTATGTGGCTGCTTGTCCAGTAATGTTTTGCTAAACATGCAGTTTTACGAGGAAGCTGACACTGTCATCGACTTCCATCCTCCAGAGCAATTTTAAATCCTGAATGCTAGTGATGAATATGAATAATTTATAGTCCAAAGAGACTGTCATTTAATAGAGCTATTGGTGATTTGACCTAACAAATTAATCAATGTCTAATCTAATTTATTAAACACACTGCAGGGTCAAACCCCTTTTCACCCATTCATCTTTGTCAGAAAGTGTAAGTGCTGAGAAAAAGGAAACTGTTAAGCCCTTTTATGTTGTCTCAGTGGTGTTGAGAAAGCTTTTTTTTTTCTAAATGTAGTCAGCTCAGTTACAACTTAATTAAGGCAGACTGAGGCTACCACTGAGAGAACAACACTAACTTACTTTAAACAAGACTAGGCAAGCTCAGTTCAGCTGGACAGACTTCTCTCTTTTTCTCCTGTCAGTGAGGTTTGGTAAAACATTTGCTTTGTGCCCAAAACATGTGCCAAAAAGAGTGTGGTTTGGAATTTGGCTTGAAGCGAGGCCGGTTCTATGCAGGGGCAAGAGGGGGCAATGCCCCCTTAAACAAATGTCTTGCCCCCTCAAATCAAATCCGCCGAAAAAGGCACAAAACTGAAAAGTTTTCTCATCTGTCTCCACTCCACTCCGTGCTGTGTGTGATCTACTGTCTGCAGTCGGCAGAGACCCTCCCCCCAGTAAACACCCAATCACTGTTTAGTATGCAAATGAGCCAAGATGCATCGGCGTCAGGTTTCTCAGTCTCAGTGAGGCAGAATGCAGTCGTGAGATACTTAATATATATTGTAGTTAACAACAAAAAACAAAAGTAAATATAAAAGTGTGAGCAAAGAGAGTGAGCCTGTCAGTGCGAACGTTTCTTCACAGCGAGAGATGAGTGCCTGCTGCATGTCACATACTGAGGACAAATGCCCTGTGTGTGCCAGACCCCTACATAAAGCCCCGCCCAGCCTCTAGTTCTGCACGCTGTTTTTGATAATCACAGCGATTTTTACAAAGCTTTTATGATCTTTTCACTCCTGCAGCTTTCAGCAGCTCAAAGGAGAGTGGAGTGAAGAGAAATCTGTTAAATTGCTAACAAAAAACACAAAAAACAACAAAAAAATGACAAAAAACAAAACAAAACAAAAAAATATAAAATGTTCTGCTCAAGCCTATATCTGTTGTGTTTGTTAGTTTGATATGTTTTTTTTTTACAAGACTAGCTTTGGTAAATACTGGCTATAGTGAGGTTATTGTAATTATTAGGTTCAAATTTATTTCATATGTCTAGATGCCTAATGGCCATCCAATAAGATAAATGTTAAGATGTTGGTTGTGCCTGGATGAAGGATATTTTTATTTTATTTTTTCTTAATTTTTATTTTATTTTTTGTTTATTTTATTTTTCAGTTTTCCTCCCTGAGGGATTGCCACCTTATTGTGGTCAGGGGGTTTGTGTGCCTCAGTGACCCTAAGAGCTATACCAGCAGGAGCTTAGTCTTCAGGTGGGACACCCAAGTTGGACAGGTCTTAGGGTAGAGGCCTGACAAAGTGCAATCCATTTCTTTAGGTTGGGGGTTGGACACACAGCTAACAACAACCCAATTCCATGTAGAAAACACTGTTATCAACAACAAAATAAGCGGCGAACACATTTGAGACCACAGTGCTTTAACACCAAAGCAACACATTCTGCAGTACAGGGGTTACCAGCATGAATGTGAGTGGTCATAAGAGGAGAGTAACCAGGAAGAAAAACATTTTTCTGCCACACAAAATCACATTTACTTTCATGTTATTTCTTTCTGGTGAATTTCAAGGTAATTATCCCTTCACAGTTCTCTAAAAATAAAATAAGGATCAATTTTTGGTTACACTGATTGCAAGGGATGAGGAGAGGTCATTAGTGGTTATTACTAGTTTTAATGGAAAAGGCAAGTTTGAGGGACCACTGCTGTAAAAGAGTCTGTGTAATGCATTGATGTTGCATTTCTCTACCTAGAAGTACAAATGTGATCTCAACTGTGTACCAGTCAAGCCCCAAAGAACAAGTGTTGCTATCCAAGGTATTCTCAAATATTGACATGTTCTGATGCCTTCAGTGATGCTGAAAGGCCCTTTTATGTCTCTATAAGACAGAAGACTGTCTCCTGTGTGAAACTCATTGTAAGACGTAGTTCAAGTTGCCAAATGGTTGCGGTTAGGTTTACAAAAGACATCATGTTTTTGGTGAAAATAAGTTCATAATGTGACCAAAATACGTAATGTTAGTGACATCAGTACGTGAGGGATGTCCATTATGTAACATTACATTAAAATGGCCTTGACTTTGTGTCACAGTGACATGTTTTGGTTTCGCACGGGACATGAACAGTGTTCTCCTGGGTAAAAGTTTGTTTGATCCATTCGCAACTCTTCCAACTTGCCCTACATGGACTTTCTCACTCTCTATACTACATCAGTTTGCTTTGAGTGTCAAATATGGCCAGGAATGGGTTTATATTGAAAGGTGAAAGCCTGGTGCATCTCACAGAGACACCAAAGAGTGCCTTTGGCCTCAGTATCACAAGCTGATTGGCAAGACAAAGCATTAGTATTTGTCAACCTGGGAATGAGAACAGGCAGGGTTATTTTGGCATAGTGGCCAAAGGTGGAACTGCAGGCCACATGACACTTTGGCTCCCATAAAAATGTATTTGATAAAAAATGTCTTTAAAAGTATTTCAAAATTCCTGAGCACCACAACAATTCATAAAGTCTTCTTGAAGTCATGATTTAAACTCTCCAATTCATCAGTAGTTAACAACACCAGCCATGTCAAGCTGTATTTGTGGTGTCGTGTGTGTGGGCAGGCAGCGATCCTCAGCCAGACACACACTGGTGCTCATGCATTATGGACACCTGAGTAGGAAACATGAAACAGAAGCTTAATGTTTGTAACTCCACATTAGATTGTAAACAGTCTTTGGCGCCTGCAGCTTAATTTGCTTGTGCCTCTTATTTCTTTTTCTCCACTGTCTCAATACCTTTTCTGCACAGTTGGATATAGTGAAAAGTTGTGAAAACCAAGTCAATAATAGCATATGGTCATAATGATGTATTAAGTTGTAGTAGGTATACAGTGAAATGTATAAGGAAGCCAATTACTCATTTCCAGAGGGACTCGGACAGAATATATAAGGACAATTTGTCATGCGTTATTGCCTCCAGTTCACAGTATGCCTCATGTGCATTTCAACAATGGGGTGTAAGTCATTACAGTGCATTCAGTGTTCGTAACCAGCAGGCTTGGCAGTCTAAAAAAGTCACTAATTACCCTGACGCTACAGTAGTTCATGAACAAACACTAAATCTGCAGCTTAAGGTGTTCAACAAAATGGTTGCAGGAACACTGTTTCACTAATAGTCCATTGTGGGTAATACAAAAGACAGAAATGGCCAGAAAGTAAACTTTTGGGAAAAAAAAGTCACTTTCTCCAGACTTCCAGACTAGCTTAAAAACAGAGCCAAGACCCACACCACATTTCTTGGTACATAAAAAATTTGTGAACTGCTCAGTTAACTAATTTTATCAAGTTCACTGATAAATTCTTTAAACCTGCTCTTAAGTTTGAAATGTACTGTGAGAGACTCCCAAGAGCCCCAGCACATGCAATAGTGCAGCAGGCTTTTCAAATCAATACGCACTTTATACTGCATTACCATGCAATGATAATGTAACTTTGACAAAAATGATGTTGACTGTGATGGATTGCCTGTCTTAAGCAAGTCTGCAAGATGATGTTCATACGGTGCTGAAAAAAGACATGCACAGACAGTCTGAGCCCACCATTTGTGAGGCCCCCCACTCCTTTTCCTGGGACCAGATGTATAAACAGTATGTCTGCAAAACAAAGAAAAACTATGAATATTTCATTCTGGCCCACATTTGGATGTCAGATAGTACATGTCCAAAACAGACTAAATATCTTGATTTCCAGACCACTTATAACCTCACTATGAGCAACAGTTACATGTTTTCATAAGATTTTTGATAATGTCTATAATAGGCTTTGTGCAAGACCGTGAAGCCCTCAAAAATTAATGGCGTGACACATAAGCCTCGCTTCCTGCAAACACTTACAGTATGGTGTCTTTGGTATCAGGTGTAACCCTTCAGACATGGTACCTAGACCCTAGGTCCGCTTAGCGTTTCCACCACAAACAGTACTCCTAAATTTGGGCAGGGTTGTTGTCACTCACTGCTCCGTCCAGCACTCACTGTATTTCCTCCTTTATCAGTTTGCACATTTTTTATCATCCACAGAGCCAGATTGCACGCAGAGCAAAACAGAACAGACTGGAATGAGAGTCTCTCTCCATGGGGAATTTAAAAATAGAGAGTTTGTGCATTTACTACTCCTAAGGCAAGCTCAGGGTTTAATGTTGCTATAGCCCACAGAAACAACACTCGGTGGGTTTTCAAAGTGAGGATTAGAATATATGCAGCTCACATAATCTGGTCAAAATCAATATATATTTTTAAACGCTTGAAGATCCACTCATTACTAACAGTGTATATCATACATGAGAGACAATGCTAAAAGTTGTCATACTGAAATTTAAGGTGTGCTGATCGATTTTACGTTGTCAACTCATATGAGTAACATAAGTAAATGTTCCACCTTAAAAGTTGCTTGCAGTCGGCCCAGTGAGTTAAGTTTTTTTTTTCTTAGTCTACAGGTGCTGGGAGTCCAAAACATCATTTCATTTTATAGTTATAGCTTATTAATATATGTAAAACTCTCCATGCTATGAACAGTGGTTACACAAGCCGCAAAACCAGCCTCAACTCAGCCCTGAGCAGCTTCACCTATTACTACTGGATCAGTGTGCTGTGTACCCCAACAGAGGGGTACCAAAAATG
This sequence comes from Epinephelus moara, assembly GCF_006386435.1. Taxonomy (NCBI): domain Eukaryota; kingdom Metazoa; phylum Chordata; class Actinopteri; order Perciformes; family Serranidae; genus Epinephelus; species Epinephelus moara. The sequence continues at coordinate 10,310,058 of NC_065506.1, read as the reverse complement.
GGAACAGTATGGAACGGTTCCATTGGTACCATCCACAGCTTTTCACGGTGGAAATGAAAAAAACAAAAATACCAAACTGAACTGAACCGTATCGTGCTGCTTGGGGGAAACGCGCTATAGAGACCAACAAAAAAAAAAAAAAACTTTTAGTTTTTTTTAGCAAGTCAATGCTGTGTTTAGCTAGCTTTAGCAGCTTTTTAGGCTCCAAACATTGATGTTTTGTTGGGACCCATCACTGTGTTTCCACTGGGGATAGTGCCATGAAAGGCACTTGTTTATTACTGGGACATCGCTATGTGTTCAGCAGGAATTGTGCCCCCTAAAAATGGGTATTTTAAGCCCAAACATCTTCTTTTCCTAATCATAACCAAGTAGATTTTGTGCCTAAACCTAACCACACATTAACCACAGCACTGTTGTAACAATCTGTGGTTTGCAGAAACATACAATGCCAACATTTGTTCTGGCGATACAGTAAAGAAAAGCCACAAATAAATAAGTAGAGAAACTGCTTCAGTACAGGACACGAGGGGTCACTGACTGATTAGATGAGTATCAGGTGGGGGTTTCTGGCCCGACTTTTGAGGTGCATGGAGAAGGGAAACAAGTCTAAAGAGGTGACAACTCTAGCAACACCTGTAGCAGGCTTATAAAGCAATAAAGTTGTTCTTTATCCTACAAGTGTTGCTGGAGTTTTGACCTGATTTAGATCAGTATGAAAGAGCTCTTGACACTTTCTCAGTGTTTAAACGGGTCAAACGCGGCTTTCTTAAAGTAACCTCGGTCTTGTTGCACTAACAGAAGACAAGCTCTTCCTTTTGTGCTGTACCTTTCAAACTCTTTTTTTGTATACCGAGCAGTGCAATAGATGAAAATGCTCTCCCTGACCTGTCAGAGTGTTCAGTTTGAATGTTTTTAATTGACACCTTTGAGTACATTCATTTCCTTTAAAGCAAACTGTCTTGGAGTACAGTTGGGGCTAGTCAATGCCTCCAGACTTGCTGCCTTGACAGACAAGGCCTGACGGCAGAGGAAAAAGCCATCAAATTAGAAAATGAAAAAGCCATCCACCTTAAACTCTTTGGTTCTTCCCCAGTACCTTTTATAGTAATTACAAAATATACAATTGAGTTGCAGCCATCAAACGATTTTTCTGCCAGTACTATCATGGAATGATATTCTAATTTTATGCTCCACTACCCTGAAAGACAGCAACAAATAAAAAGAAAGCTTCTAATATTCTCTATATGATTATGATATTGTTTTGAGTGGACACTGCTGGAGAAAATAACAGTAATAATTACATCATATTTAAACAGAATCATTCTAAGCATGTTGCATGATGACAGCATAATTATTATGTCAGAGAAGTTTATTTATAATGATGCATGGTAAGTGGAACACATAATGCACCATGAATGCATTAAAAATTAGAGATATGGTTATAGTGGTGTCTATTTATTATTTTTTGCAGCTGTAATGACAGTTTAAATATAACAACACATCAGACTGCCCTGCAAAAGACCTCGGCTATTTGACTGTGATGTTATCTAGAGCTGCACTTTTACTGGCTTATTCCTTTAAAACACAACTTTATCGTTTTTAATATCAAAGTTAAAACTTTTCTTTTAGTAGGTCCTATTAAAGTTATTAAGCCACACTAGCCTCGAAACTCTTCAGTGTTGGCAAATTCTTTATTACTTTTAAAACCCCTGAAGACTTTCTTTTTTTCTTTGATTGGATGCCTGTAGTGTAAAATGTGCTGTCATTTTTCTCTCTTGATCTCCTGTGTCTTTGTGTAACCTGATATAAGCTCCACCTGACTCCTCAAAATCTGGCTAGGTAAGTAACCCCTTGACTGTGTCAGTGTCTTGTCAGTGTGGTGTTGTAGTGGTCTGTTATACAGTGGGCTCACCACAGCCAACTCAAACTGACACAGGTCAGTAGCTTTTGTAAGTCAGCACACTAAAACATTCATGCAGAGAGCATATTGATATGAATATGCTACACTTGTACTGAGCACTGACCTCAACAACCTACCTCAAGTATGAACTGGCAAAGTTTGGCGCTTGTAACCCTGTACCCTGTCAACCCAACTGACAGACTCTCTGCAAACCAAAGATATGTAACTTTTTTATGTTAATGTGTGGCACAAAAACCATTTGGTTATGGTTAGGAAAAGATGTTTTTAGCTCAAAATACCCACACAGTCACTGCTGGAATGTCACTGGAAATGTTGCGACGCATCACTTAAAAGTGCACAGGTTTGGTAGCACCAATGCTGCTGAAAATGTCATGATGTCTCACTGAAAACCACTAGTGTTTGTTGTTTGTTGGTCTCAAACAGTGGTCTACAGCTTGGCAGCCTTCTCAGGTGTTGCACCATTCACCATCCATCACTAACATGTCACTTTTGAAACACTGATATTATTATGAAACCATACAAATGTAACATATCCATGGTTTACAGAAATGTACAATGCCAACATTTACTTCTGGTGACTGGGCTGACTTTATTAAGGCCCATTTATGCTCCCTTTACGTACGAAAATGTATACATCCGTTTCAAACGATGTTACCGTCACTGCCCACATACTTCCATGCGTCCTTTACGTTGGCATGGATGTTAACCAATATATCCACCAGGGGGCAGCCCAGAGTCAAAAGTTTATGACAACAACAAACTCAAAAACAAACACGGCGACTGTGGAGGAGATATTGACAATGTACCTCTTGCATAAAAGCCATAAACAGAGGCAGCGTTGTAGGAGGCAGTGGCCAGTGTCCAGAAGTAACATCATAGAGATGTTTATAGTTTCTAACTAACTTGCACAACATTTCCTCAAAAAGATCCGCCATTGTTATTTCTTCTTCGTGTCTCACTAGAGCTACGTATCGGGTAGTGACAGCAACACTGCCCCCACGGTTTCCGGTGGTACTGCTCCGTTTGGCCCATATCCATCAGCTTTATGGAAACGTGCAGAAATACGGATGAAATGAACACGGAGCACGGACAGAAGGCTCTGTCCGTATCCGGATCTGTATTTAACGTTGAGCATAAATGGGCCTTTACACTTGCTTTCCATTTTAAAGAAATATTCCGACAATTTGGGGTTTACACGTATTTGCTTGCTTGCCGAGAGTTGAATAAGAAGATTATATACAGTTAATATGAAGCTACAGACAACAGGTGATTACAAAAATCCTCTAACCTCTTAGGCACTTGTTACCGTAAGGTTGCTAGGCCACCAGCTGAGAATCCAGGAAGTCGATGCACCCATCCAAGAAATAGGCCAGCACATAAACCCCATCAAACCCCATTTTAATGGTATAAACGAAAGGGGATTGCAGAGGTGCTGGTAGGTGGCTAAGCTAACTGTCTGCTGGTTGTAGCTTTACATTTAACAGACAGGTACAAGGAAGGTATGGATCTTATCATCTGACTCTGCAAAAAGCCATTAAGTATATTTCCCAAAATATCACACCGCTGCTTTAAGGCTCTGAGTGTGTCACCCGTGTGTCTCCTAATTTCACAAAGGGACACTTTAAAATTGCAAACAAAATGAGTGTCTCTGTCCACATGTTTGCATGGGCCCTCACATGCTGACCATTCTGCAGTTTCAACTACAGCTAAAGTGATACATTAGTGGACACACACCAAGTGGACACATTATCATGGACCCTTATTATTGCCACAAAGCAACCAGCTAAAAGCTTTATTACTGATACCCCTTATTAAATCTATTTCAGGCACAAAGGGGGAGATGTAGATGGAGAGCAGCAGACAGTTACAGAAGGATTTTTAAGCTCTGAGACAAATCAGATGTGCAGCGTGCAAGAGGGGTCTTCAGCTGAGGATACAGATGAGTTGCAGCTGCCTTCCCAAATCTGTTTGTGTATTCACTGTGCATTGGAATAATTTTATTGTCTGTAATATATTCAAAGTATTCCACAAAAATATTCCTCAAGTTCCATTTACATGAAGATTTGGTTGGACAATATTTAAATGTTTTCTATTTATGCAACAATAAGGCATTTTCTGTCTGTATATTTTACAGTTAGATATATTTTTTACTCAAACCATTTTGACAATGCTCTCATCAATATTATTTCCAGACAATATCTCTCTTCAGCAAAAAATATCTATAAAACTTACTGAATGCTACCCACCCAGTACCAAACAACAGACACAGTTAGCAACTAAAGAGGCAGATATTTCCCTCAGACCAAAAACGGAGCTAAAAGAAGAGTTGATATTGGACAAAGTGGGCACAATCACAACTTCAAATGAGTGCCAACATTGTTTTGTGTCTGTTTGCTAATATCCTCACCATATCAACTTTATATAGTGATAATATGTCAGTGTTGTGCTTACAGCTTGTTTCCACTGCCCCCAAGTGGCCAAAGAAAGTAATTATAGGCCTAACTTTAACAATACCATGACTGACCCTAGCTTATTTTCCATAACTAAGATTGTGGGACACAGGTATAAATTCACATTTTACCTTAGTTAGGCTGGTTTGTTGCTATAATCAGTTGGAACCTTCACTGAGTCAATGTAGTGCCACAGTTTATTGCTTTTTTTTTTCTTTTTCCCCCCCTCGGCACAGTCACATTTAAAACACAAACAAGTTTTCTTGTTTTTTTTTTTTAGCATAATCAGTAGCTTTGGTAATTTGGTTATTCATTGGTATTTTAAATAGATACATAATATCTGTGCCCTTGTGTATTACTGCTTAAAAAACAGTTTCCATTTGTTTTGTTGTTGAAACTAAATACAGTAGAGACCATTTCTAGTGATCATGTCTGGGTCAAATTGATCACTAGAAGCAAATTATTATGTCTTTATTTGTCATGCAGATTTCAATCTAATTGACATTTGTATATTTCTTACATGGATATAAAGTAATGAAATGGACAGCTTTGCTAGTGACTCAATTTTATTGACTGCTTCAAAGTCCAGAAAAGCTGTTTCAAATACTGTACAAATTACATCAGGCTACTGTACTGTGTATAATTCAAATACACTATCATTCACTACAGTGGTGTGTGTAAAATACAGCTTACTGTGATTTCCCTCACCAAAGGCTCACTCAAGGCCGTACAGCGTGACCAGGCATTATCAATCTACTTGACGAGGGTGGCTACAACCACAGGTTCTTTCCTTACATGCATTTGTTTTCTGTGTCCATCACTAGTAGCCATGACCTCTCATTCTTGTTGTTTGAGTAGACTTTGCCAGTTTCGCTGCTGCATCACGTTGGCTCATTGGTAGTTTGTCATAAACTTCAAGGAGAGAAAATGACTTTTTTTGACATCATAATTTCCACCAGTCTTGCGCTACATTTCCACCAGATTTGGCAAGGACGCTAGGGGACGTGCTGCTCCACTCAACTGGCTGCTTGATGGGCTTCCCACTGATGATGTACCCTGTCATGGAATGCACTCGATTGGATAAATGTGCTGCTGGTAGGATGGTCCCTTGTTCTCTGCTTGTTATTCCAAACACAAAACACCATGACTGCTTTCTCATGAACTTTGTTATTCCATCCAAACAGCCCACCAAAATGAATTTCTGAAAACATTTGAGACGAGAAATAGGCAAGGTCACTACTGAATATTGTTTCACTTTAGAACTACATTGCCTAGTTTTGTGATCCAAGTGGACTGCACTGGACTGAGTCAATTGCATAAAGCTGAATCTACTCTACTTAATGCAAATACACACCAGTGAATACACTACACCCCCTTCTCCAAATTTGCCGCAACACTCCCACCATGCACTGCGCAACTGCTTCTCTGTAGGAAATGAGGAGAAAACACTGAGACACCATCCACCACCAGATCTGGTGGAAATGTGCCGTCAGGTAGCCAGCTGGAAACAAACAGGTTACCACAAGGCAAAACATTATGGGAGTAACCGTCATCACCATAAGCAGTTTCAACTGTATTGCTGTTCCAGTGACATTGCATCTTACATTTGTAAAACAGCAGTGCTGCAGGTTGTATCAACATTAGATTAAAAATGTATACAAATTCACAACAAGTTTTATGAACACAGAATAAGTATTCCTGTAAGACTCTAATTAAATAGAAATTTAAATGTGTTTATTTTCTCTCTTGCTTTTATAGCAGAGCAGCGTCCTGGAGCACAGCTCAGGTTCAAATGAGGGGGAAAAAAGGCACAGGGAGGAAACGGCACAGGGGGAGAAGTGTGAACCTTTAGCTCTGGTTGCAGCCCAGTCTCAGAGGCTGCCAATGTGAAAAGGCTTGGTTGTGAATTCCCCACTGAGATGGGCTCGGTCCAGAGGGAATGCGAGCCAATCTCCAGCCTGCTTTCCTACCTGGGAACAGCTGCAGCTTCCATCTGCCAGCTCTTCATGGTGGCTACCTGAGGGAAGCGCGCTACACCCCTCCATTTCAGGAGGCTGCTTTGTTATGACAGAGAGGAATTTCAGGGTTTGATTAAATCAGTAGGCCTCCTTCCCTGGTTGTCTGTAAATATGTGTGCATGTCCTTTCTAGTGAAATGCACACTGACACGGGGAAGAAAATTGCAGACACACAACAGTCAGCACTTTTCCTATACACTTCAGAAATTATCTTCATCAGGGTAAGGTCATAATTAGAGTAAGCAGAGCCCAGACTTCAGCCAAATCTTTCCAAGTAATGGGGCGTGTGAACACCTTAGTCAGATTTCTTCAGGCCTTTCAAACAGCTTGTGTTGGTCAACAGATGCAGTAGACCGGATGTCATGTTTATGCAGCAAACACCATGGTGACAAGACAGGCAAGTGGTAGACAGATTATTCACAGAATCCAAGAATGTGCTACTTTGTGAAGGCTTATTCCTCTGACTAATTAAGGTAATGTGTGCTGAGTTGAATTTATGCATATTTAAGCCATTGTTTTGCATTGACATAAGGTTCATTTGTACAGTATGATATTCTTACTGTGTGTTACTGTCAGTATTCCAAATTTTGTAATATTCTGCAAAATCTGCTCATGGCATGTAGTTGTCCTGTCAGCCTTTTTTTGTCTCTTCTAACAATGAGGGCTGTGGCTTTTAAGGTGTCCATTTTTCCAAGTGGTTCCGGTAATCCATGGTTTCTGGTTGTGGAATGATTTAACTGTAGTTTGGGTTAGGGTTAGGGTTAGGGTTACAGGTTTTTTTCTGTTGTTTTGCAAATCCAATCCACCACAGACTCAGTGATTTTTTTTAATGTCTCTGGTGATGTTGACAGTAGCGTCCTTGAATGTGCTAGTTTATTTAGACATGTTGACCTCAACAAGATGGCTGCATGGTAGCTGCTCCTGAACACAGGCTGCGACTTCACTCTGCAGCCACCTCTGAACGGTACATAGCAGTTATCCAGATTATCTGTGACACAGGGCAGGCAGGAACAGGACAGCACCTCACAATCCCACTGTCACATCTGTCCTTATTCACCATAAAGCCCCTTCCCTTCTCTTGCCAAAGTCCTCTGGCATATAGATAAAGAGTTACCTGGTTGGATGTTATCTGGTATTACAGGATTTCACTATGTTTGGGTGAAATAAATAATATTACAGTTCTTGATATTCTGCTGGAAACTGATGAGGGCACGGAGATCATCCAGTGTATTATCCGATGTTTGGACAATGGCTAGGAGGATGCTAGTTCAGCAGACAGATCCATGCAATCTGGGTCACAGCCAGTGTTTAATTCTTCCATGCTTTCCATGGTGCCTCCAATGTAGATATGACTGCAGAGATAGATGTATGTTCTTGATTGTGCATGTGGTTGTGATTGTAGCTGGTAGGCTACCCATCCTCTCCATCTTTTCCTAAATACTGATGTTTAAATTTGAAAATCCTGACCTGGTCGGCTAGCAGGGTCGAGGGTCGAGCAGGTAGAGTTTACGGACTGGTGAGTTGATTTCCTCATCCTGATAAGCAAACCGCAGAAACCATCAGATCCCACTCATCCCAGTAGTGACGGTGCTTAAAAACAAAAATGGCATTTTTTTGTTGCCATATCTTGTTGACAATGGGCAAAACACTGTCAGGAGCATGGACCAGTTATGTTCAGCATCAAGGTTAGTGGAGTTAAGCATAATGTAAAACAAGCAAGCTAAGTAGAAAGGACATCTGTTCCTGTGTGTAAGGTTAAATATTCTTGGATTAATAGACAAATTATGTGACATGTAACCAGGTACGATAAAAGGTGGACAACACAAGGTCAAAGACAACAGACAAGCATGACAAGTTGCTTGACACTGACATCCCTCCCACCAGTTTATGGATTTTGTCACTCATACGTGTGTTTATGTAGTGTTTGGCTTCTGAGAGTATTACATTTAACAGAACATTGACCTTGGTTTTATTTCAGTAAAACTAACAAAACTCATCAAAATACATAACATTGATCCCCAAAGCCATCAAAGAACAAGGTCAGATGACACTGACAGTACAAACTTAATCTTAACTACGATAGTACCGTTGCACACACCCACTCACACATCCAGCCGAAGTTTTCAAATAATGAGGTTATTCTAAATATCCCCTGTGTCTTAAATGTCATATTGCTCTGTAGTCTTTTTTTCTCTGAATATCAATTGCATACTCCCCCCAGACAAAGAAAACCCGACTCATGTCTTTGACTAGATTGCCATTCATCAGGGGTTGTGGTGACATTACTTACCTAAATGAGTCGCCGCTAATTGCAATGAATTACCCCTGTGTTTGATACATTAGTGCAGCCTCGGTGCACACAGACGGTTCTGCATTCTGTTATGCTGACCACCCCTGAGGGATTGAAGAACAAAGTTAAGTGTGTTTTTATTGCACTGGTGTAACATTCACATTTGACAATTAGTGTCTGAGGCACACACGCACACACACATACATAGGATTTTGTTCTACATTCTGGCACCATGCAATGGAATGTTAATAAGTGCATTATTTATTTATTTAACTTGGGTTTCTTGGAAATAAGATTCTCATTTAAAAGCCTTTATCCACGACGATCATACTATGTATCACAGTCCCAAACCCAAACATTTTAGTCATAGAGACATCTGTAAACTGTGACAGGCATTGCTGTTACCAGTTTTTGTCTGGTTTTCACAGACATCTGTTGTCTGTTGTTTTGATTAAGAAGGGTCATTTTGATTAAAGTCAATATACAGCTGATGCTACATCAAAGATGGTGCAGGATTTCTTTGTTGTTCAAAGAGTAAGGTCAGCAACATTGTGTTGTGCTGCCACATAAGGCTGAAAGCTATGCTGCAACACTGCTGGTGCAGGTACAAAGACTGGCCACCAGTGGCAGCGCTGAGCACAATACTGCTGGATGTGGAGGGTCTTGCTGTCCCCCTCAGATTGTGCTCTTCAGAGTGCAAGCTCCCCAGCCTACCAGGAATCAAAGTCCGGCAACGGGAATAGGATCCCTCACTGGCTTCCCACATGTGATTACTGCCACCTCTGTTTGATGGAGCACCCTGCCTGCTCTCCACACAGCAGCCAAGAATTAAACACATATCCATGTAGTGGTGGGGAGTTGTTTAAATGCTGTATGTGTCACATTGTTGGATTAACAGAGACTGGAAGTAATTTAATGGCGGTTACTGACAGACAGTAACCAACCCATGTCAATCATCCATCCATCCATTCATCCATTTTCATAACCACTTATCTTCTTGAGGGTCGCAGTGGAATGGAGCCTGGAGTACACCCTGGACAGGTCGCCAGACTATCGCAGTGCACAAACATTCACACTCACATTCACACCTGTGGACAATTTAGAGTCGCCAATTAACCTATCCCCAACCTGCATGTCATTGGACTGTGGGAGGAAGCCGGAGTACCCAGAGAAAACCCATGCTGACACGGAGAGAACATGCAAACTCGGCACAGAAGGGCTCCCTCCTGGGATTGAGCCAGGAACCCTCTTGCTGTGAGGTGACAGTGCTAACCACTACACCCCCGTGCCGCGGCCCCTGTCAATCAGATTTTTTCTAACTCTGCACTGAAACTGAACTGGGACCACTGGGAGCATGAAGTTTGCAAGAGGAAAAGATATTTTTCACATCAAAATCATAGTTTGTACTTGTGATGTGAATGACAACTGTCAGAGCCCTTCAGTTTTGTTGTTGTTGTACGTCCAAGGGAGTTGCACTCTCTGGTGACCTCACTGGTAGCTACCTTACCTAGAAAGCCAAAGAATAAAGAAAGCCAAACAGGTGTTTTTGGCCAGCGATTGATCCAGGTAGTGGACACAGTCAGGGCTGTTTCAAGACACTCTGGGGGCCCCAGGCAAGAGGCACTTTGGTGCTAGTAGGGGGCCCCATTAGGGGGGATTCCAACGTGTTGTTGTTGCACTGTCTATAGGGGTTCCATCATATTATCATTGATATGGACCAATGTCAGCCGTCTCTGGGGGCCCCCTTCCAGCTCGGGGCCCTAGGCAATTGCCTAGATTGCCTGTCCGGTTGCGACGGCCCTGGACACTGCACTTAATAGTTTTCAACTGTGAGTGGAACATAGAATTAATAACATGAAGATGAGCTATAAGTGATTTGTTTTGATACTTTGTACCATTTTGAGTCACATAGAAAGTTAAAGTTGTGTTTTGGGTTAAACTTTATATAAATTACTTTCTATTTTGTAGCTATTAAGGCATTAACGTCATCAACATCACCAAGAAAAGCAAAATCAACAGCGAGTAAAACAACAAACATAATGGGCTCTAGTTTCGCAGACCGGGCGCAGCGGAGGCGCAGCGCACCTGCGCTTCGCCAATTGGGTGTGGCCAGGCGGATTTTGCAAGTTTGGCACACCGTGCGCCTGGCGCAGCTACTCCTCTTTCCCACCTCCGTCCCTCCTACCTGCGCAAGTCAGAAAGAGGGAGGAGAGAAGGCGTGGAGTGGGTTTTACACACATCACACCAATCAAATGAGCCCCTCTCCTCGCCCTTAAATGCGCTGTGCGAAGGCGTAATGAGAGTTTACTCAATTCGCCATGGCAGAAGAGAGCAGCAGCGTCAGACGGCCAAACTTCTCCCAGGAGGAAACTTATGTTTTGGTCCGGGAGGTCCAAGCTCGCAGTGTCCGAATATACGGAACTGATATTCTGGAAACCTGCCTGTGAGGTTTTGGTGACGTGTGCGCACTGTCCGCTGGTCAGCCAAACTTACTTACACCGGCTGCGCTCCGCCTGCGTTGACAGTAGACCTGGTTTCAGCTGGCGAGCTTTTAGCGCACCTTCGGCGAAGCCTTTTGGCACGAAACTGTCACTGCGCCAAGCTGGATCTGTCGACACCTCCCCCTGCTGCGCCGCCACACCTATCTCAGCGCACCTCGGTCTGCCAAACTACCAAACTGAGCGCGCCTCGGGTTGCGCTGCTCGAAACTAGCTGTGCGCGGGGTTCGCCACCCTGCGCCACCCTGCGCTGCGCTGGGAAACTAGAGCCCAATGTGTCCAACATGCTGAATGTCTACGTTAAAGAGGTGAAACTTAAAACTACAATGACTGTAATGAAACATGGAATTGTTTTTCAACTTACCGTTATCAGGGCCCTTTGCTGCCCATTATCACATGATTACTTCACTTTGGCCATTGTTGGACTATTTCACTAATTATGGAGCATTGGAACCCATCAGCTATTGTCTGACAACAATAAAGTATAAGGGGGAACCACCAATAGCTTATGAGATCCAGTGTAGCCAACAGATATGCGGGTCAAAACTTCCTCTTCTGCAAGCCGTTCATTTTTTAGTTTTACTGCCAACTTAAGACAGGTTCAGACAACATTTTGACCAATCTACAGATATCTGCATTTGAATACAGATAAATTAGAAAAAAAGCTGACAACAAGCTAAATCGTAATCAGATGATAGCCAGTGGTTTCCGAGATTGCATTTCGGCCAATGTATTTCACCTCTTATGCTCTTTGCATGGACTGTTTACCTGCAAGCAACCAAAGCCTGCTCAAACATGATTGGTTGATACTACTTGAACTACAAACAGAAACCAGAATGCTTCCAATACCAAAATCTTGTTCTGTTGCCTACTGTTTCTTTACACACACGCAAATATCCATTTACAGAGATGAATTATCATGAAAACAAAGTTTCACATTTGGCTAAAATAACTGTTCTAGACTTCCCACCCACACTGTTTTGGTAGTTACACCCAATCCTGTCAAGCAAAGAGCTTTGTTGCAGTGTTCCAGAGGTTAATATTGCATCAACAAAAATGATCTGCCAAAATAGTGACAATAACACAGACCCAGTACTCTTCCCTTTGAATAATAAGTGTCCGAGATTTCTTCCCCTGGTTGAGAGAGATCTGTTCAATATCGGAGTGACTCACTTGCATGGAGCAGGAAGCATCATGGGAGATTTCATTCTTATATGAAACTGCACTACAATGTTCTGCCTTTTTCACTTGTCATTTTCTTTCTCGACATATCCCTTCCCTTAACAACAAGTTAATAAATATGTTACTGCTTTTGTTGTATATGCGTCAATGCCTGTGACAGGTATCACTGCAATTGAACGTGGGTGTTGAAAGTATTTGGCGTTTTCTTGTACTATATTGTAAAAATGTCCCATATTACCATTAGGAATAGGTTTTATTGGACTTTTGGAGGCAGCAAGAAGCATATCTGTTTTGGTCAATGTGTCATCTTAGTTATGACTTTATTAACACAAAGATGGAGAGATGTTTGAAATCATATGTGTTTATTTATTAGCCACTGATTTCCTCAATATAGTACATGTACTGCTAAAAATTAGGAGATGTATGATGACTTTCTGAATATACTAAATGTGCTTTGAATGATTGTTTTCATTATGAAACCTTAACAAATAAATAAATAAATGGGAATACAATGAGATGACATTTAAAAAAGACTTATAGTCACAATGTGGACCACATGACTCTGTTTCTTAAGACATCCCCCCAGACGCCCAGGTTAGATGACTCCTGATCAGCTGCTTACTAACAGCAGGGCCTCGTTGATTGTTAATCGTTTAATACCACAAACAGAGGGGGGATGGTTGTGAACAACAACATGATGAATAATGAAACTATGACCGACCCACCGGGGGAAGGAAAGCACCCTCCTGTCACACCTACAGTATAAGCTGAGACACAGGATGACTCCTTTAGGAGGAGAACCCGGAGTCCCAGAGGGCAAGCAACAAGAGATGCCACACCATCAGACAGGTTGTAAACAAATCCACAGTTAAATCCCATTATTAAAACCACATTAGTAGTAAAAGGTCAGCTCGTTTGAGATGTCCATCTCAGCTGTCTATTCAGCTGGAAAATGGCATGCAAGTTTAAACAAGTAGTTCAAGTATGGTGAATCCAAGCTGAACTAGAAAGTATCTGCAAAATGTAATAGATGATAACAGATGGTACCATAATGTACAACAATTAAACCACTGACAGGTGAAGTTAGTAACATTGATCATGCAGTGTTCTCCTGGGGAATCTTGGGTTCTGCCATTTATGTTGATGCCACTTGACAAGCACCACCCAACCAAACACCATTTCTGGAATGGCCTGAGGAATGTGATAAAGAGCTCAAGGCATTGACCTGGCCACCAAATTCCCCAGATCCCAATCTATTCAAGTATCAGTGAGAAGTACCTGAACAGGTCCAATCCATGGAGGCCCCATCTCGCAACCCACAGGACTCAAAGAATCTGCCACCAATGCCCTGGTGCCAGACACAACAGGTAATCTAAGGAGGCCCCACTGTGGATCAGACTTGGCTGTGAAACTGTTGTGGCATGAACACAGGACCTCTGGGGCACCAGCATGTCCCACGGATGCTCGATCTGATCAAGATCTGGGAAATTTGGAAGCCAGGTCGATGCCTTGAGCTATTTGTGATGTTCCTCTGGCCATTCCTGAGAGGTTTCATGGTGTGGCATGGCATGTTGTTCTGCTGAGGGGTTGGAGGTGGGGTGGGGGCACTGCCATCCTGGATTGCCATTGCCGTGAAAGGGCACACTAGGTCTGTGACTGTGTTTGGGTGGGTGGTGCATGTCAAGTGGCATCCACATGATATCAGGAGTTGGGTTTCCCAGCAGAACATTACATTGTAGCGAAATGATCCATGTTATTCCCTCCACCTCAGTAATTTTAATGTTGTGGCTGATCGGGGTATGTTTGTGTTCATTTAAAAAAAAAATAGTTTAAATTTTATGAAATATAGATTTCTTTATAAGAGACCAGCTTACTGCCCATGTCGATGAGTATAAATCTTGTAACTGCCCCCTTCCGTTACTTTGAGTGTCAGTATTTGGTGGGGTCATGATAGTCAGATCAAGGAAATACATTCCAGTCAATGGATAGTACAGGCACCACTATTATTATTATTATTATTTCATCCTTAAGATCTTCTCTATCACCACAAATTCCTTTTTTTTCATTTGATTGACAAAACTTATAATTATGAAAATGACAATGCATTTGTCCTTATTCTATTTCCAGTTGGTTTTGTGACAGACAATTTGTGTCAAGAAATATTTTTCATCATGGTTTCCATAAATAAATTGACCACTGCTTATAAGTTTTCTCTTGTTTTCTAGTGAGCAGCTGAAGCTTTTCAAATGACAAGGTCTCAGACCCTAAGCGCTAGACCAGACCAGACTAAATGGTGAAGGGTCAGAGTCATCCTTCAGTAGCTACACCAGCCTCCCTCAGCTTCTATCTCAGCCTTCACAGTGGAGACCAGGGAGCTGTACTGGCCGTTGAAACATTCTTCTAATTTACGTCTGCCAGCACCAGGAAATTGAAGTCAAAGGTTCACTGCATCTTGTGCCACAAAAAATGATCTGCTAAGGACCAATGTGTAAAGGAGAGAGGGCAAATTAACCTGGACACTTATAAATGGGACACAAAGGGGTGTGAGTGGGCTCTAAAAAATTCATGAAACACAGTGAAGTTGCCGTTAAAGTAGCTGCAAGTGGCCACAATAGATTAAAACCCAGTGATTTCTCAAGTGCCGTGTACTTTGGTGCATTAATATGTGTCTATATACCTACCTGTTGTGACTTTTTCTGCTGTCAACCTCCAGCTTTTCCTTTTCGCCTAAGAGCGTATTCAGAGAGGGTTTTATTCCAAATCTCTGAACAAGGAACTTAACAGGAAAATCATCAGTGGAAAAGGAAAAAGAATCTCATTTGAATTGCTTTCTCTGTATAATGCTTATTTTCTAAACCACAAAAAAACATAAAACACTTCCAGTAAAAACAGAACAGACACCACTTCTGTTTAGGAGCCCTTCAGGCAATATGAGTGCTGGAAATTTAAAAAACATTTAACAGAGAAGTCTAAACAAAATCTAAAATACTTGAAAATGGCTTTTGTTAAAGGGATAGGCTACTTTGCTGATTTTCAACCAGCTTCGTATCATAATGATGTGGGTAGTATGCGTAAATGAATTCTGGTTAATTTCCCTCCATCTTGCCAGCTCCCTGCTCATCTCCCAACGAAAATCCACTGGCTCTCAGGCTGTTGCTTCTGCATTTTTATTTGCCCACCGCCACGGATGTTTTTTTGTTTGTTTTGTTTTGTTTATTCTGGTCATAGCATCAATATCAAATATTTTTCGGTCCTCTACTGCATAGACAGACTAATTTTATGTAAAGACCATCTTTCCAGCGGTGAAACAATTCTTTAAATATAGTGGCAGGACTAACAATTATCACCATTATCACTTAATTTTAATTTTCTTGATTAATCCATCCATTATTTTGTCTATGGAATGTCTGAAAGAATGAAAAATGCCCATCATTTCCCAGAGGCTGAGGTGATGTCTTTAAATGTCTTGTTTTGTCCAATTAACAGTCCAGTACCCAAGGATGTTTACTTTACAATGACGATTAATATCGTACAAACATGAGAGTGGTTTCAATTCTCTCATATAACTCTTGGCAAGGAAGCAAACAAGCACATTTCCCAAAAATGTCAAAACTATTTTATAACTTTCTGTGACTCTGAATATAAATCAAAAAGGCTAAATGTGCAAATGTTGCATTTCTAGTTTTCAGATCAGTCATTTAATTAATCTTGACTTATTTTGTAACAGTAATAAAATCATGAACTTACTACCTTGGCTGCAATTCTCTATATGAGTGCTGCCACTAAAGCTGGACTAATAAAAGTATTTATGACAAATATGTGTTGATATTTCCCCCTCTGTCTTGTAGGATATTGCATGCTGTGGCCTTTACCTGGCCTCATTTTCCCTCCCCTCCTGTCTGCCTCTTTAGCTTGGCTAGCGGCCCAAAGTGGCTTGTAATCCTTGATCTCTGAGGCTCAGTGAATTACCACACACCTAAAAACAGCCGACTCAATAACCGGGAGATTATCAGGACTTCTGACGATGTCAGCAGCAACAGCAGCTGCTGCAGCTTGGGGATCGAGGCCAATCATTGAATGCAGAGAACTTCACAGCTTGAACACTTACCAAAGGCCCCTTCCACTAAATCAAACCATTCCTATAGAGCAGTCAGGGACGTGATGATGTTCTGGATGGTACTGTTAAGGCAGTTTAAAACTGAAATACATTTCAGCACTGCAGAGTTATGTGTGTTTAAATTCTATCTTTGATCTTTAACCAGTCAAGAAATGATTGACAGACGCTCTCCTTCCTTTGAAACAGATATATGAACCTTTCCTGCACCTAACCGCGTGAACTCCCATTTTTACTGCCTTTACTTTTAAGCTCATATCACAGTCATTATAAAGGCTCCATACACATGCTCTATCTTGGTTTTTTTTCAAGACAATCTGGGCTAACCAGATTTGCCATCATTTCATGTCCTTCTATGTGCCTGTATTTTATATTAATTTTTATATCAATGAAAAAAACAAATCCGTGTGACTAAATTCTTACATTTTTACATGTATCTCAGCATAGCAAGTTGGAAGTTGACATATTTTGCCATATATGAAGAGGGGAGACTATAAGAACCATGATGGTGGGACATTGTGTCACTTCACAGTTGTCCAAAACATGTGGTTTGTGCCAGGCGGACATGAAAGAAGAACAAGAAATTCCATTGACTCATTCACAAGTCAAAAATGTGATTTATCTGAAAGAAACATGCAATATTTACATCTAAGATCATAGAAAAATAGTCAACCAAGTGCAATGATGTCCTTCAAGATAATATTTGCCACTTTGTTTACAGTAAACAGTTTGTTGTTGTTTTTCAGTTTCAGTTATATATTGGGGGGCATTTTGGGCATTGGTGGGGGGGCACGTGTCCCCCTCAATGTATATGGTGACTATGGCCCTGTCATGGATGCATATTAGGCCTCAGTTGTCTGGGTGCATAAAGGTGAAGTGACTGGTCTTGTCATACAAAGTTTGATGGAGTGTCAACTGGACAATATGGAGATATTTGCATCTTGAAAGCCGGACTACAAGTGTGGATAGATAGGGAGAAACACACGCAAGCCTAAGACGTGGTAAGATATGATATTCCTCACTATATGAAGTGACTGATAACAAGATCTGTATAATGGATTGTAAAGAAATTCGTCAGGTTTTTATTTTGTAGACGATCAATCTGGATTTATAGCGTGATGGGATGACAGTACAATGATGTGTGTGGTATCACTGGAAAGCTCTGCTCCTGCACTTTCATGTGATATGTGTGTTGCTCTGAAACTGTGTAAGTGTGGTTTCTGTAAATCCGAAGTGAGAACTATACAATGCAGGTGATAAATCATGTTTAAATTTAGATCTATATAACAACATTTGAGTCATTGGTCATCTGACTGACCTTCTGGTTTTCTGATTGGTTTGACTTTGGTTGCCAGGCTCAAGCAGTTCACACTGAATCGAGGGAAATATCTAAGCTTGTCTTTATTGTTTTCGCACTATCAGTGCACCGCTATTTGATCTAATCTACTTGTCCAAACTGGCTGTGCAGGTAAGTATCAGCACCATATAAGCATCAGTCCTCCATCAGTGTCTTCCTTGCATCACTTCAGCCACAGTAACTGCTGAGCCCTGTTTGACAGAACACATAGCATGGCACAATCATATTCTTACAGGTCCAAGTAGTGAAAAAAAAAAACAGTGTATAAATGTTAGAGAGAAAACAGTGCAGTGTCAATACAGTGGCTGACTGGTTAATATGGAAGCACATTGGTTTTGTCAGACAGAGGACTGAAAACTGCAGCTGAAATGCACACAGTGTACACCAGGGGTCCAATTTGATTTGTAAGCATATTTTTGCAGAAGAAAAAATGGCAGCAGTGAGAGACAGAGTGATCTTTGTTAAAATATATGCTGCATCTGGATCAGACTGTGTGTGTGTGTGTGTGTGTGTGTGTGTGTGTGTGTGTGTGTGTGTGTGTGTGTGCGTGCGTGTGCGTGTGCGTGCCTGTGTGTGCAAGTATGATGCAATCTGCTCCAAGTAATCACCTGAGTACTTTCCTCAGCAATAGAATGATTAAGAATAATTTTGTCTGATGGCGACCACTTGAGATGTAGCCTCTAGATTTACTGGGCAAAAACCGCTTTCTCTCTGGTTCTGCAATTTTAAAACTTAATTTCATGCCTTTCCAAAATAGTAGACTCTTGACTCAGTGCAGCACATAAATCTCTACCTCCCCCTTTCTTACCGGCCCCTCAGGTCTGCACAGACCAGGGAGATCTGCCAGGTAGGAATAAAACGGTCCACATATTATAGCTAACTGTATTTTATGAACAGACTTCTACAAAGTTAACTACTAGAGATGTGTCAGAATCCAAAAAACTTTATTTATGTCATTGATTACCTTTAGTTTATGTCAAGTTATATTAAATTACCAACAAAAAGCAAACTCCTGCTGATGTTCTTACTTTTGCCTTGACCACATCAGACCTTTATGATTTGTGGGAAGGTCTGTAATAGCATTTTATATTGATATTGGACGTCTCCAGAGGATTACTCTCAATTACTTTGGTGATCCCCTGACTTTTTCTCTCGTGCCATCATGAGATTAACCTTTCTGGCTTAGAACAAAGGTTCTAGAACTGCGAGGCACAACTCCCCAGGGGCGCTAGCATGGCTGTAGGATCTTGGTCTTCTTTCCTGCTGAAGTATTGAAACTACTGGATGGATTGCCATGGCATTTTGCAAATCTATGGTCTGCAAAAGACGAACTCTCTTTGCCAAGCCTCTGATTTACATCTTGCGCCAACATGGGGTTGACATTTTTTTGATTTTGACTGAAATATCTTAAAAATCACTCCAAATTGAATGACTTTATATATCTGCACATATATAGTCAAGATCCCCAGAGGATGAATCCTAATGACTTTACTGATCCCCTGGGAGCAATTTAACAGAGTTGGTGACATATATCATTACTCTCAGTATCTCTTGAAAGCTTTGAATGGTGCTACAATTGCACACACACACACACACACACACACACACACACACACACACACACACACACACACACACAAAATGTTGCTTTTTATATTCATTTTGTATTTATTTTGCTTTTGACTGACATGTACAGTATGCACCCATGCATCTGCATGTACCACTTTGTGTTTTTGCAACTTCCCTGCACAACCACCGGTGAGGATGTGTCATTGTTTTTGAATAGGCTACTGCTGCAAACCGAAAGGGAACATGCTATTGACCCATGTTCTGTTTTGTTAAGGCCTTTACAAACCAAGAGGCGTGATAAATAAATGACACGGAAATGCAAAATAGTTACCTGTGCATCAAGGAATTTCACATCAAAACTATTCATATCAGCAGTCAATGCGTTTACATGACATTAGCAAAAACCAATGTCCAACTTAGAACAGACTTTTAAAAACATGTAAACATGTTAGTCCGACTGGAATTGTACTAAATCCAGTTTCTCAAAGTCAGACTTACACACCCAGATAATGCGATTGGGAGTCGATTTATTCCTGACAATCATACAGTCAATCAGACCCAAACTGACGGAGGTGCTCAGCACATGCTCCACAGTTTACACAGTAACAAAATATGAGCTTAACTTGTTATAAGAATAATCATGCCTTGTCATAACAAAATACATTGTTGTGTTATTACAAGAAATATACATTTACTGTCATTACACAAAAAGGTCATGAGAGAAGATATTTTAAAACAAAATAATTGTATTTATTAGATAAAGTTATCTGTCATGCTTGGTATGAGAAACATTTTTAGTTGTCAGTAAGCACAGTAAATGAAACCATCTCCAAGTGATCCTTTACCTTTTGAAGACGAGGCACTCTGCCCCTGTGCGCTTGAAGTTGGCTGTGAGAATATTGTTATTTGCTCTTTTGCTGTGGGTGGTCAATAAATGGAAAATATCAGTGCTTGTGGCACGGACACAAACACCAATATTCAGCATATGTTCTAATATTTCAAAGATATTCAACCTGTAAGGTATTCTGTTTCTTATAGCTCAGCATTGGTGGCCAAAATGTTTTGCAGCTCTACACTTTAAAACTGAAGAAAACCACAGTAAAGGGGAAAGTAAAGGAAGAGAATAAGAGCTTATGTACATATATATATATATATATATATATATGTATATATACACATACATATATACATATATACATATGTATATATATATATATATATATATATATATACATATACATACATATATATATAATATATGTATTCAATCATATTAAAGTATTCTGTTATTTTGTGGCTGCTGATTTTCTGACAGGCCTTGTGATTCACAAAATACTTTCTGTTGGGAAATTGAGCATCGTCTTGAGCATTCAGTGCACACAGACATCATTAGAAATAGGATTTATCGATCCAATGAACAGTGTAAGACGGCTCACATGAGGAAATGCAGC
This sequence comes from Epinephelus moara, assembly GCF_006386435.1. Taxonomy (NCBI): domain Eukaryota; kingdom Metazoa; phylum Chordata; class Actinopteri; order Perciformes; family Serranidae; genus Epinephelus; species Epinephelus moara. Next base: position 10,289,206 of record NC_065506.1, on the reverse strand, counting down.
TTGTAAAGCAGTGGTTTTGTTGCAAAACAGTTTGACGATGATTGTCAGTCAATGCGTCAGTCTAAGTTCTTTAAACTGCACCATCCATGTCTCAATCTTACTCTTCATGTTTGTCTGTTCATTCCTCAACAAGCAGCTCGACAGCATCGTCTCTTCTTATTTCCCTTAGAGGATCCTGGTTCTGCACGCTTGAAGAATCACCTTACGCTGTGAAAACACTAACCTGGGTGAACTTGTCTGTCAGTCAGAAAAATAGACTCTTAGGAGATATTACGCTTCTATACCTGGCTGCTCATTGACTTGGAGCTGTCAGTCTGGATCCAGCTGCTTCGCATTTCATTCCAATTTATCACAGGGGCACTCACCCATCCTCTCACATATATTGACTGTTCTTCTCTCAACTGATAGAGACAAGGAGATGATTATATCTGTGTATTTACGGCAAGATTAAAAACATTTGCTTCATTAAATTATTAAATATGCCTGAGAGTTGTCTGCAACCATGCACCACTTTAATATGTTGCCATGACAAAAGGTTGATTGAGGGATACTTCAGAAGGAAACAAGCTTTTCGGGCAGCATATACACAAATATGTATGGGCGGAGATGTTTGCAAGGCTGTTTCTTTTATACTTGTATGAAAAACAGGTATTGCTGTGTATAGCGGGTGTTCTGACCTGGCAAGAGTTGGTCCAATAAGTCCACATTTGGGACAGTTGCCACCTGTGGTTACCCATCACTCCCAACTCTTTAAATACTGATGCTTGGTCAGTGGCCCTACATGTCACACTATGACTCTCCAGGCACAATCTGGTGCCGGTTTTGGATGTTCATCGATGACGTGTCAATTTACTCTACATGCACTGTGTCTTTTCAAATTAAACTTCAGTTTTCACAGGAAATGTACAGTTTCCGTGCATTAAATACATGCAGTCTCTTTTCAAAATAAATATAAAACGAAGGTGAAAAGCTTCATTTTTAGGTTAACTTTCTTAGGTTTAGGCAACAAAAGCATGTGATTATGTGTTGCTCTATATACTATGGCAACTGCTTGGAACGTCAAAAATGCATGCTGCCAATAAAGGGTGCCTCTGTCCATTAGTATCTAACGCTGAGGACCACTGACCAAGCGTCTGTATTTGATGAGTTGGGATTGAGACTGGGTTGACCCACAACACCCTTCTCTGCATAGGTTCACAGAGACGTTTACGTGATTCTTCACAAAGGCATAGTTCCAGTTTAAGAGCACAACTCTCTGCCAGTGGAATACCGTGAAGCTGAACCAAAATATAGCGCCACTTTCTTGATAGACCTACCTAAGGTAGGCAGGTAAGGTGGATGCCACTTTCGTTTACTATGCAGTTGCAAACACTGGTGTGCAATTCTATCTTCTCCTTTATTGGTGGGCATTGAAGAGGCACATTGGAATGGGGAGAGGGGGAGGTATGACATGCATCAGAGGTCCAACAGCTGGATTTAAATTAAGGACATTAGGCTTATATGGCATGCACTGTAACCATTTGGCTATCAAGGCGCTTCTTTCTTTGTATCTAATGGCTTGCAGGCTCTACACATTTACATTTACAGTGCTCTGCAATTGGCAGAATTAGAAGTTAAGAGCTCAAACTGGGTATCAGTATGTGATAGGGCTGAGTATTGTTTAAACAATTATAAACTTTACCACAGACTGTATGTGTTGTAGCTGCTGCTGCTGCTGGAGTGAACGTGCTGTGGACAGCTTTGAGAGTCCTCCTGGCTGCACACATAAGCCCCTTTTACACTGCCAGATTTTCCGCGAATGTCTGGACGATTTGCCAGCAAGCTGCGAGCGTTTAGACACACAGAGGCGGAAAGGCGGGTTGATCTGAGGCACCCAATTTTCCGCCTCGGAGAGTAGTCATATGGAAAGAACCCTTTTAGTTTAAACAGACAGAGGCAGTGGGAGGGGCTGTTGAAGACTTGTGGGAGGAGCTGTTGATGACGCCGCACATGCAACCCACTAGCGGTGGATAAACAGGAAACAGCTGATAGCAGGAATTAGCAAGCAGCTAGTAGCAAGAGGGAAACGCAAACCTGACAGACATTGTAAAGATGAGCAACTGAGGAGACAGGGAATTGCGCGCCCTCCTTGCACTTGCAAACGAAGAGGCCATTAACTGTCAGATGACAGGAACGGTAAAGAACAGGCCGACTTACGAGAGAATCGCCGTCTGACTACCGCCACCTGACTAGTCGCGGCTTCCCTCCCACGTCACTGTTTAGGTCACACGCTGAGCTACACCTTTTGTTACTTGCTCACTCCCCCCATTACCCTGAAAAAGGCGCATTCTGTATAAACAAAAGTAGGTAGGCGGCATTTTGCTGCACTCCCCGATTTTGTTTTTAAAGACTGATTGGGCTTTCCTGCCAATTTGCACAATTCCTATCTATAGTGGCAGGGCTATCTGTTAGCATTGCATGGCAAAAGTTACTTAATGGTTATTAGGGGTTTAACATGGAGTCAGGCAGTTCGGTGTCATTTTGTGGTGTTGTAAGTTAGCTGCTGCTGCTTTGTTAGCTTTGTTAGCAGACACTGAACTCAGAGCAGCAGAGCAGCTTAAAAAAAAAAGGCAGCAACAAAGTTTGTAGGGACTATTTGTCGGCATCAGTGTTGCATGCTGCTGTGTTAGCTTGTGCTAACCGGGCAGTTGCTGAATTGACTGTTGGCTGAGGAGAGCAGCTCTGGAAACATGAGCAACAGAAAGTTTGCTGATCCAGCAAGGAGTCAGGAGAGATCCACGTCATAAAAAAGGATTGAATGCAGGTATTGTTTGATTGGAGATGTTTCAATACTTCGTGGTACCAGGTTATTTCAGTCGAAGCCTTATCTGGTACTGATACCCAGCCCTAAAGAAATCATACTCTGGGAGCTGCAAACAGGTTTTTAGTCTTTTTTTTTTTTTAAAGATTATTTTTATTGGCTTTTTGCCTTTATTGACAGGACAGAGGGTGAAATGGGGAGACAGAGAGAGAGTGGGGACTGACATGCAGCAAAGGGCCACGAGCCGGATTCGAGTCTGCAGCCGCTGTGGTGAGGCAATGCCTCTATACATGGGGCGCCGGCACTATCCACTATGCTACGGACGCCCCAGTTTTTAGTCTTTTTATCATTTGACAAAATGTATTAAGCTGTCAATGCAATAAGTAACAAAAAAAAAAAAAAAAAAAAAAAAAAAGGTGGATAAAATAATAAAATATAACCCTAAGTTAGAAACATTCCGTGATTTACATCAAGGAATACCTGATCAAGGAATTAAAGAAAGCATTAAATACCAACTTTTGAGACTTTTATATACTTACTGATATGGACACATTGGTACTCAGAATATACTGACATAATACAGTAAATGATTCAATATTTATCCACCAGAATTTTATTTCAGGCAGTATGAAGAAGGCTTTGATGTTGGAACATAAATATGCATTGGGGAAAGGTGGTCTGTGGCTTCAGTACTTCTAAAATCCTGGCCATGATCCTGTTCGGCATTTCCTTTTTTTTCATTTCTTAGTGATATTATCACAACGCCAGGTGATCAATTTACACCTTATTTCTTTAGTGGCCAGTAGGACTGCCATTCCACCTCTGCACATGGCAGCTGTAGAATCAGGCAAGTTTGAACAAAACCGTCATTTGTTTAATTGGGCCTGTACTGAAGTTTTAGCCTTTCCTTACTGTGTGTCTGACACAAACACTTTAAGAGTGTTACTGGAATCTGTTGAGAAGTTATAAACATTTTTTTAGAGAAATCTTACCCAATCTCTTTTGAAAATCAGTGCATAACTTTTCTCTGATATTCTGTGGCAGACATGCAACAGATGGTGCAGGGGGTAAATAAAAGGAAGGTAAATATTTAGTTCAGTGATTCTCTTTGGTACAGAAGCACTGCTGTTAAAGCTGGGGTAGGCAGGTTTATTTTGTTGTCATAGAGCAAAAATCCCACAATAAACTTTCAATAAACAACAGCATTGTAATTCAAGTGGTGTGACAGAAAAGTAGACTTCTGCACCTTCTCTTGGCTCTGTTTTCAGGCTTTAAAAAAAAATCAGCATCCCTTCAGATGGTGAAAGCCTGATTTAACAGTGAAGAATTGCACAGAGAAAGCTGTTATTCCAGCACTGGCAACAACTGCCTACACTGCAAAGCAACCCCCCCCCAAAAAGGACTTACCAAAAAGAGAGCCTAAAAAGGAATCTGACAATAAACATAACAAAATGTGTGTCGATATCAGTGAAGCATTTTGGAGATGAAGAGAAAATGTTGCAGCCTTTTGCTAACAGCCTGTTGCTTTGAGTTCAACATTAGCTAGAGCCTCAAAGAATATTGTGTCGTCTGTCTCACTTCCTGGCATTACAGGCCACCTTGTCAGGAACAGAGCGGGCCCCAGCTCTGAAGATGGATCCCAGTCAGCGGCCAAAACCAAGTAAAGGGAAACAACCCGCCAGATTAGCAAACCTTCTGTTGCTGCCATCACACAGGTCAGACTGGGCACCACGACTGGCTTTCAGCCCTCTGTGGCACCCTACACTGGGGGGGTTGTGCTGGACAAATTCAAGCCACTACAGCTACCGACCAAAGGTCAGTGTGCAGGGCTACTGCCCGCTCCTCACCTGGCGAAGCTGCCCACAGTGGTGGGGAGCAGGGCGGAGGGGTCATGGGATGGCAAGCTATCTAACTTTTGTCTCATTTGTGGTCTGATAAACAGAGAGAGAGAGCAGGGCAAGGAGGAGGTGAGCAAATATGCTGTGTACAGCTCCACAGTGATATTAGATTAAATAAAGCAGTGTATGGGAAACACTGGGATACCGTAGAAAGTGCTTGCTTATGGCCGTGGTTGTCTGGTAGGAGAGGCTGGGACAGAAAGGGGTGAGTTGCAGGAGGGGGGTGTATTTTCGCAAAAACTGCCTTTTTTCGGTCTACCCCAGCTTTAAGTCACTTCGGTGTTTGTAGATATTCCTAAGCAAACAAACATTTTGCTCAATTTAACCACACGTGCAGGTTTACAATACTTTGAACAGAAGATTATCCAGAAAAAGGAACGGCAACGGATGTGACCTTATCAGTGAAAGTGGAAAGAGATAACAAAAAAGTCTTTAGTTTATCACAAAGAAGAAGAAAAAGACTAGAGTCAGACTAACATCATTATCCCTTTTAAACCTTTAATCTTTTTAAAATATTTGCAAATATCTCAGCAAAGAATGCATTTATATTCCTTTCTTCTTTTTATTATTTTGAAGTTGTCTTTTGTTGGCTTTATTTATTAATGAAATTCATCATTTTAGATAACTTTTCTTGGTAAAATGTGGACTCTTTTTAGGTACTTAGAAAAGTAAATGCACAGTGTGAATTTTAATGAACACCTGACAAGGTTGAAATACTGTTATATCGCATCAGACAGCAGTTGAGAATAAGAAAATCTACACTGACTTACATCAAATTGTTCTCTGTGGTTTTCAGTGTTTATCACCAACACACATTGTATGTTGATGTCTAACAAAAATTTAAATGTATTTTCTTGCTTAAAAACATTTGTAAAGCACATACAGAGCAGCTGTGGCTCAGGAGGCAGTGCGGGTTGTCCACTAAATGGAAGTTCCCTGACTCCCTGACTCCACATGTTGATGTGTCCTTGGGCAAGATACTGAACCCCAAATTGCTCCTGGTGGCCCATTGGTGTGTTTGTTTGTGCAAATGTTTAACTGATGAGTAGATGGCACCTTGTATGGTAGCCCAGCCTGTGTTCATTCCCAACTCGTCAAATACTGTCGCTTTGTCAGTGATGTTACAATCATACACCGACGCACAAAGGCACCTTTTGCAGAGGTATGACATGTACCAGGCATATATATATATATATATATGTATGTATATATATATATATATATATATATTTTGTTTTTTTTTTGTTTTTTTTGATGAAGACAGTATGCATTGAAAAGCAGAAACTGTACGTTTCTTGAAATAAGAATATGCTGGGAAGTCTCGGCCACCTGTGTTTGAATGTGTGTGTGAATGGATGAATGAGGCATGCAGTGTAAAAGCTCTTTGAGTAGTCAGAAGTCTAGAAAAGGCACCATACAAATGCAAGTCTATTAACCAAGTCCAAATCCAATTTAAACAACTATTTTAAATCCTGCATTGCTGACCTGCATGTATTCATGCTAGTACTCTTCTTCCCTGCCTTTGTTGGCACATTGCTACATTGCTTTGCATGTTAATTGCTACCAACTGTCGATCAGCAGAGTAGCATGAAACCAAACTAGAACCCTGTAATAAAACCAGTGCTTCATAGCACTGCGAATGTTCAAAATTTTCACTTTACTTTTAACTTCACATGATGCCACACAAACCTACAGTACAACGGTGACGCAGATGGACAGACATCCTACTGCAGTTAGACGTGAAGCAGCCAACACATTTTCATATTTTATGTAAATTGGGCATACAAATTGGGTTGATTATATTAAATTTGGTTTTCATTCAAACAGATTTTTAATCACTATATCTCAGTCAACTACAGCTGATTGTCTCTCCATGATTAACATTTCCCTGCTTTGATTTCAGTCCAGCCTTAATTACTTTTGGCAAACAACAGACACTATGAGATAATAAGAAACAAATGTACTGCATGTGAGTCTGACTAGCTGATGCTGCCATCCTGACTGGAAGGTGTTGTGGTTCCCATATTGTATCCCAGGAAGGGCTCCTGATAGTAAAAAAAAAAGAAAAAGCTCTGTGTGTGGTCAGATCAATAGATAGGCTCTTACGGGACTAATATTACCTAACTGTGAAAATTGAGTAATATTACTAGCTGTGCTATAGGAAAGCTCTATTGATTGTGTGGTCAATATCAAAGAGCAAATATCAAGGGCTGCACATGAAGCTCCTCAATGATGGACTATCCTGTTTTTACCAACCATTTAAAAGGAGAGAAAATTCAATAGCAATCTAAAGCTGGTATCAATTTCCGGCAGTTGGTGTGTTTCTGTTGTTCACAAATGTACACTGTCTTAAGTATTAGATTTCTGCTGCACTTAAAGGAAAAATACAATCACTGACATCTATTTTGGAACTTCTTTTTTAATTCAATACAAAACGAGGTACTAATGTTACATTGAAGAACCACATCACGTTTTTATCATTTCAGCCTTTGACTATTACATGTCTTCATGACACAACTTTGGTTGCTATCAGATGTTTGAATTTGGCATATCCAAACAATTTGGCAGGTGTCTTCATTTCAAAGCTCACCAATGGGAGCTTTCAAGTCCTAGAGGACAGGTGCCCACACTACAGCACTGATTGACAGACTCCAGCAAAGAGGAACTAAGTTAAGAAACCTGTAGGCAGGAACACATTGAATTCATAGACGATGAGGATGCAGTTTCTTGGACACAGGCACAGACATGATAGACAAACAGTGACACAAACACCGGTCTCATGGGTTTAAGTCCTGTGCTTGATGGACCCATGCACCTTCCCAGCCACACAGTCGAAGCAGACTTTCTTGCTCTTTATACTATGTCCAATGCTCTAACTGTTTAATATTGACGCAAAAGGATTTCGTCTTATACTGATGCTTATAAGTGAATTGTGCGACCATATGTGACACTGAGGGACACTGCCCCAGCGACATTTTTTGATGCCCTGGGGATGAGACCAGGCTACTGAGATATTTCAGTTTAGACCAAAATGACAGACCAACACATTCTCATCCCGACCTTGTTGCATATCAACATTTGGTCGTGGACTTTCCATGACGTTTAGCCAACACATGCACATGGTTGGGTTTAGGAAAAAAATAACAAGATTTGGTTTTATATTCAAAGGGTAAAGTTGGGTGAAAGTCAGTGGTAGTTGGACCCATTCACCATCCCCCACCCTACTTAGAATGTTTAACCCCCCTTAACTTTTGTTGTTGTCCCGCCGGGTTTCCCCCGACGCCGCCGGCTGCTCTTAAACTATAAAGGTGACAGGCCTGTGTATCATGCTGACATGAAAGGACATCTTTTTTTGTCAGTCTTTAACGCTGGAAGTCACTGCCCAAGCACTGGTTTTTGAGCATCAGCATCCGTAGTCTGAGCCATGATAGGCATGTGAGCAAGTGGAGCACCCAAACCGCCACTCAGACTTTTGAGAGCAAACGTGTTTTCCGTTTTTTTCTCATAAGAATTGTGGACAATGTCCACACAACCTGGTGCACACATCTGAAGTTGCCCTTTCACACATGTAACACACAATAGTGGATTTTCCATATCAGACGCATTCTTACCTACTGGAAATACTCTGCTTGGTATAAGCAAGGGGTGCAAGAGGCAGGACACGATGCCAAAAGTACGCTATGCTGCGGTTGTAATTAAGCATTTTTAAGCTTTTCGGCAGAAATAAAATTGCTTTTTTTCCTTACAAGAAAATGCTGGGTTCACAGTGGAGTGTTCAGGCCCAGTCATATCAATACCACGGTCAAAACAAAACTAGTCTTTTATAGCTGTAGAGCTACGTAAGATATGCTAACTACGTCACTGTGTTCTGATTATCTGCCTGGTTGGTTTTTAATTGATGTGCCAGACTTGGACATGTCAAGACCAATGTCAGTCACTCTAACTCTGTTGATGCAGGCTAAAAATGAAACATCAAAGTTTGTTGAATTGCCCAGCAAGAAGGTGAGACATGATGACGCTAAAGCAAAGAAACAGGTAGATTAGATAGCTTGTTGGATGTCAGAGCTAAGACAGTCACCCGAGACTGTCAGCACTGTGTTATGGGAGTACTGAACCTTTATTTTACCAGGTAAAAAGATTAAAAGAAACCTGGCCAAGAGGGCAGCACACAATAAAAACACATAATATTCAGGTTTCATACATACAGAAATGATAAAAAATATAGAGTTTCAGGAGTGCATAGGTAACTTCAAGCTCCAGGTCCTTTAGGATTTCTTTGAAAGCATCATGAGAAATCAGTTCAGGGAGTTTTAAGTTGTTGAGTAGTTAGCTAACATTAGCTAACTAAACAGCATGGCTGAGCCAGTTGTAACGTTACAGGTTGTGCTGTGGTGTGTGTGAGACCAGAGAGTTACAGGTAAGGGAAATATCAATCAGCTAAAAAGTACAGAATACTATAATAAATCTCCTCTCTCTCTCTCTCTCTCTCTCTCTCTCTCTCTCTCTCTCTATCCCTCTCCCTCCTTCTCCCTCTCACACACGCACACACACACTGACACACTCTCTCGCTCTCTCCTTCCCATTCTTCACATTATTATTTATTTAAACCTGAGTAAAAGAAAAAAAAGTATTATTTTATTAACATCTCCTTAATGTAGATTTCTACATAAGGCCAGTATCCTCTAAACCTTTCCTTTGTGTAGTTTTACATGTTTTTACATCTGCCATGAGCACTGTTGAAAGTTTTTTATAGATTTCAACAAAGTTGTAAAAATGTTAAAATTCATGTCTAATTAATATTCTCACCTTTAACAACCCTAAAATTAAGTCTCAGTATTACAGGAAATAACTTAAATTGCAATTATCCTGCCATACCTCTCCTTGTCTGTCTCAATTTATGCAATTCCTACTTTTACCTAGGCTATAACTAGGCATCCACGGTCAGAGCTAAGCATGAGTAGCCACCGTCAGATTCAACATGTCTTCCGAGAAGGCCAGGGGTGCTGTGATAGTCATTAGAAGTATATTTATGGCTGTTTGAGAAAGCTGCGGTTTGGGCACCTGTGTTGGAATTCAGCTAGCGTCCTTCCTAGAATTTGACTCACCTCCAGTGTGTGTATGTCTATGAGTGCCAGCACAGAATAATGTTGTCAGCCCTAAATATCTAGTTAAGCGCCCATAGTTATGGCCCATGTGTTGTATTTACTGCCACAGAGGAGAAGTAGTTCTGGTGTTGTGCAGTGGCATCTGTCGAATAGTGTAGTGAAAGCTTGTTCATGTTACCAACATGTTTTAACAAAAGGCCAGGCTAAAGTAGCTTACAACCAAAGGTCTCCAAGCATGGTCTTCTATTAAAAATACAGCTGGTAAAATGCAGATAAAAATAAAGAAGTGGTACAGGAAAAGTGTTTTTATCAATCAATATGTTTCCTGAACATTAAAAGAAAAAATTCTGTTAACATGACCTTCGTTTTACAAAATATCTCTGTCCACACAAGACCACAGAAACAACTCCAAACGTTCAACGGTAACCAGTGCTGTCACTCTCTTTAGTAGCCTCCCCTCGTCACAAAGGTAGCAAAGTGCAAAGGGTAATCGGTGTTTCAAAACATCTACTAGAAATCTCATCACCAATGATTCCCCTCTGACATAAGGATAAAGAAGTTCACTCAAAACATATGAGTGATGCTCTGAACATGATAACTTTTCCTTCCATTCCTCATCGACAACAATCCCACTCTGGGAAGTGTCCCAACATCTGCTGGTTTGACCGGTCCTGATTCAAAACCATAGTTTATGGATGACTGTAAATCGCGGATGCTGGGGTGGAGTAAAACATTGGGTGCAGCAGTCATCTCTGTTCATCTGTGAAGTGGTGCAGTGATAATAAACTTAAAGGCTCTCTAAGTCATCCTAAGCTTGAAAACTTTTTGTCACATACAGCAAACATCTCCTCATGATCCGCTAGCTACATGTCCTCTGAATATGCTGTGAAAAAGTCCGGTCTCTGTAGGCAGCCCAGACTCTGCAAATGGCAACAAAAACATTTGGGTCCAGGCTGCATCAACCAGCTAGCGCAAGACCAGCGAAAGCAGGCACACACATATGAACGCGGTGCCCATGTCTCACGGTCTCGCGCAGGCGCGCACACATGAACGCGGTGCCCATGTCTCACGGTCTCGCGCAGGCGCGCATACATGAACGTGGTGCCCAGAGGGGCAGTTAGTTCAAATGACGTTTTTCCAAACAACTTTTTACGTTGGGGCTTCAGGACACTCGGATCACTACGGACGTAGTAATCTCCGCAAGTGTCGTGAGGACTCTAAAACTTCACCTGAGCCTCCATCGGCGTGAGGGTGAGTAGATAATAGTTAAATTTTCATGTTGGGTGCACTATCCCTTGAACAGGTGTGTAAATCCAGGGTAACTAGCAGCTATCGCTCCTTCATGACAGAGTCACAGAGGACGAGGGGGGGAGGGGCGAGCTAGCTCCGTTGTGTTTGATAACATTGTTAAATGTAAACAGAAGTGACGCCAATGGTGCTTAGCGTGCCTTTAAGTATAAAGCAGTCACTAGACCGAGCAGTGCTCACAAAACCTTAGTCTGCCATTGCTGTTGTTGTTTCGAGAGTACACTCATTACATAATCAAAAATGGACCGGAGTTTTGATACATTTTCACTTTAGAAGGCATTTTAAAATGAACAGAAACAGTTTGCTCAAATAACTAGCAGATTGCTAACCATTCAGCTAAAGTAAGTATAGCATTTCTGAATAGAGTGTAAATAACTGAGGTTAGCGAGACAGTTGCTAAAAAAGAGAGCCATGACTTTAACACACGGAAAACCGGACATTATAATCAGTTTATAAAAAAGCCCCGGACGGGACGTGAAAAGTGGACATGTCCGGGCAAAAGAGGACGTTTGGTCAGCCTATACAGTAACGTTACTACTGATAGTTAGATCAGAGTTTGACGATCCGGTGTAGGTACCAGATCGACTCGGGCTGCTACACCGGCCGACGGACCCCATTTGCATAAAGTGAAACATAAAGTGAATATAACTTCATTAATATACCTCATCCATGAGCATTTCTCTGCTGCTGAAGCTCGCTCTGCCAAAAAAACTGCCACGGTCGGTTTCAGTTACACGGAGTGAGGAACGTTAGATCTGTATCTGTTATATAACTACAACTCCCATGATCCCACGCTACTTCGTGACATCATCCAACTCCGTCTTCTGTTATTTTTTTGGTTTGAGACCCCTAGTGGCAGAAAATTACATATTGCACGTTTGATGTGTCAGTAGTTTGTTTTATAATACATGGCAACTGCATGAACACAAATTGAAATTCAAAGTTTTTTTTGTTGGTTTCTTTTTTAAACTGCAATTTAAAATTCCAAGATTCTACACTAATTCCATAATTGCACAAGGCAGTAAAATTCACCTCAGCACATACAAACTCTATACACACAACATATTATCAAAATATTCAGCAAGTGCAAAGAAACACACAGGCTGTAGTAAAGGTCCACATGCCCATATCCTTTCTTTTCATGCCACAGAAGCTATGTTTTCTGCTCAGTAAATTATTTGAACTTTAGGGACATCCTGCTGGAATTGTTCATGAAAAAACATGCAGAAACAAAGCCACATAAGTACTTCTGCTGTGAGCCTGACACTTGGCCGGGAAGGTTTCTATGGTTTCTTTTTTGTCTCTCAAAATGACAGTGTCCAGTCACCTGTGAATCTGACAGTCCATTTACACATAGAGTGGCTGATTTCATGCCGCCCTGGCCCTGCAGTACACAGACATGTTTAGATGCTCTCAAGGGTTAGATGATGTGTTGTTTCTGGCCCACAAGGGCTTGGAAATGACAGTGCATTGCTGCTTTAAAAAGATATACGGATAACCTTTGACATATCCTAGTGTCTGTTTTTTTTTCCCATTCCATTGTATAAAGCTTAATGTCTTATTTTGACATGCCATCTCCTTGCAATAGCTGCTCAAAGACATCTTTTGGCAGCAATAAGCATATTTATTTTCGTGGGGGTGCAACCTTAAGATCTCTCTCGCCATGCTCACTCTCACGGAAGCAACTTTTGCTTTTCAATCTTGCTTTGGAGTCTTTAGTAAACAATAGAGCTTGCTTTCTCACACTGGATTTATATAGCGCAGATACAGCCAGCCAGTGAGTGAGCCACAGTAACATTAAAATAACTGCGAGCCATCATGTTACACGAGTTGACATGATCAAAACGATTACGTAAAATAAAATGTTTGTAAAGGGTTACATTTTGAAAGCAACATTTATATCCTTGGCTTCATAATAGTGTGGCTAGACAGGAAATTGCTGTGTTACATTAAGTGTGTATTTAAAATAATTGCCAGTGGGTCATATCCCAGCCAAAGCAAGGCAGAGCCAAAGTAAAGAGGTGTAGACCGTCCAAAATACTGAGCTGGGTCACTGTAGTTAAAGGATAATGTTGGTTTATTACAACTAGGGTCTTATTTTTATGGTTTTGGCCATTATTTCTATTAATGGTAATATCCTACTCCTTAGAGTAATGTAACGTGGCTACAGTTAAGCCCGTCAGGGTAAAACACACAAGTAATGATCAGACAGGTTGTAAACAAGCCAATAATTATTTAAACCGGATGATTTCAAGGATTTTATTTAGAGGTGAAACCAACAGTAAGCATGCCCAAAATGTCATTAGCAATTCCCCATTGCACAGGTAAATTTCAATAAGCATACAATCCTCACACCACTTATGTATCTTCCCTCATGGGACTTCTTTTTACAACACTGCTGTGGGACCTGTACCTTTTTGCAAAATACATTCGTGAGTCCATTATATTTATTACTGATATGAATGATATCCAAACAAAAATATGAGCCATTAACAACAATGATCCTATAAAGCGGCTGAAGCATGGTGTAAGTCCAGGCAGAACACTGAAGTGGCGCTTGTATGAGCTGATTAGCACCAGTTGGTTCATTCAGGCTTCACAATCACCATCTCATTCACAGTTGTTTCCTTCTTGGCTGACTATCAGCTGGTATTGTTGATTTAACTGAAATATTGTTCATATATGTATAATAAGGGGGACATTTTTTTTCTCAGATTTTTCTATGTATGTATAACAATGACAACATTTACATGCACAAAATATTCTGTTCTTTTTTTCCTTATTTCAAAAAAGACAACATTCCTGCTAATACTCCTGTTTACACGCAGCCCTGCATACTCAGATTAACGTTCCCTAATGTGTCATTTATCATGTCAAAATGTCGAACAGTGGAACAGCTTGGAGTCGCTTATCTGGTTTTGTCTCTTTTGCATCAACTTGGGATTTTTTTCAAAGTTTCTCCTGGGAACGGATTTATTGGACTGTGCCAACACAGCCTCCATCTTTCATGCCTTCATCAACCCTCTTGAAAAGGTTGACGTTGCGATATTTGTGCATATCCACAAACCTGTTAACATCCAAGCCATTCATGATGTTTAAAAATAAGTGTGTTACTCCTTGCGATCGGAAATGTTGGATTTCTTCGGGGCATGATTTTATACTTAGCCTTGCAAGCTGTTGGCTAGTTGGTTTGAATACAATGTAGCCATGACATTGCACAGAGCTGACCATAAACAGACAAGACACAGTGTGTGGCAAACTGTGATAAAAACCACAATTGAGATGCACATTCTGAACAGGCTGTATACATACCCATTAATGCTATGAAAGCCCCAGTAATAACGGCATATCCCACATGTCCTAATTGGAAATGCTAAAGTGGAAAAAGGCCTATTTCTGAATATCTAAATGAAATAGTCTGTTTATGTGACCCATATAAAACTTAAAATAATTTCATATTCAGAATAATAGTGAAATATAAGTGTGCATTTAACCCAATTCAACCAGATCTCATAGAAATTCTCTAAACTCTAAACAATGCATTAACTGGTGGTGGACACAAAATGTGTAAAAAAAATTATGTGCTGGCAACACAAAAAAAACAATGTTGGTGCAAAATCAATGAGGAACTTTTGTTCATATAGAGCAAGAAAGTCTACTTAGGTCAAACCAACATGGACTTTCAACCAGGAGACCGCTGTTTGTGAACCAAAGGCCAATGTAGTTATGTGACTCTACAGACTTTATATAACTACATAAAGGACTTTAAGTAGGTACTTTTCTTTTTGCAAATGTTTCATAATGTTAGCCACGTTGATGAAATGTTTGAAATTGCGACCATCAGACTTCCCATTGGCACTGTTTTTTGGTTTGCTAGCTTGCTTGTAGTTTTATGTTGTGCCCACCACCACACGATGCGTTGTTAAGAGCTTGTGTCCATTTCAAATACTTCTGTTAGACTGTGTTCAACAATAAGCTAATAATGGTCTCTCATTCACAAAACTGACACTAACAAAACTTTCTGTGGGCAGATCAACTCTCCACCCCTCATGGCTCCAGCTGTTAGATATCCACTTAGTTGGTGATCACACATTGGATACCATTTTGGCAGCAGAAATTGCCTTTTTTCTGGTTTGAAACATCCTGTGCACTGCTGATGTGCACCCCACATTTTATGGAGCAGAGGAACAATAGTGTTTGCTTGTCAAGTTACTACTCTGTTTTTGATTGTCTTAGTGTAGCTGCTGTTGATCATTATAAGAGACAGTTATCTGTAACCCATATTATCACAGTACCAGCTGACACACAAGTGACAGACAGCTTATTACATGGTTGCCTAGCAACAGTAAGGCAGCTGTCATTGCGCTAAACATGTCAGTGTGATTGGGATCACAAAGCATTGCAGTACCCCTTGCTTTACAGGCATCTATGTCATCACCCACCAAGAGTAATGGACGGTAGGGAGCCTTCATTTTCTGACTTCTGATTGGACAATTTGGCTATAGCTACATAAGACATTTTGTCCTGTTACAATTCAATGAGTGTTTAAATAGTTTATAGATTGAAAACAAAAAAGAATTTACCAAAATTGTAGCACGTAATCCTTCATTTTATCAGAAAATATATGCTCACCAGGTTTTGAGATACATGGTTTCACTGGACAGTTTACGTTGTTGTACATTTAATGTTTTGGAGACTTTATTTCTTCATTCTAAGGCAGTTCTCTCTGCCATTTATTAGATGTGTATGTGTGTGTGAAGGTTAAGCATCCTATAATGCTTTCAACACTGTTTGATAGTCTTTGTTCATGCTGGCCACAATATAAAATATAGCTATTTTTTTCACCCCTCGCCTGACAACTAAATATAAGACATTTATTATTGGCACGAGAACATGACTTCAGTAAAAAAAAGAAAACACCTGCAAGCGCCGAGGCATGAAAATAAAATTCAAGAAGACTTTATATGACAAAATGATATATTACAAAAGGTCACAGAGAAACCATTGGGTTTTTGAAATAATCTTAAGGGTCACGACCTACAGTCACCACTTCTGATTCTGAGTATCGATCATCTCTTGAAACCTCTATATGTGCCTTTGATGGCAATCTCTCTGAAAAGAAGGGTCTGCGGTCTTGTTGCCTATTTCCTCCCAGGATAAAACTGACCCAATTTCACAATGTAATAATACCTCAATTACCTTACAATAGAGAGCTTAGACGTCAGAGCAACCAAGCCATTACTGGTAGAAACGACATCTCAGAATGCCATCTTTCACTCCGCTATTTATTTTGCAGTCTGAAGATGGAGAGCATTTTTCACTTTATTCTTTCTTTCCTGAGAGTGTTCGATGATAAAACTTGCGTCTTTGTTTCTGTGGATGAATAAGGACCAAAGTTCCTGGAGCTTACACTGGCACTCCACTGTCACTGTGCAGACATCAATTATATGGTGAGTATTCTTCAGTCGTTAGATTATAAACTGACACGGGACATTAATAAATTATACATCTACTGTACAACAACCACTGGATTCATGATGTATTACTCTACAGAGATTACTAATATAGTCTAACATAATGAAAATACTGAGCTTCCTGGCACTGGAAACAGAGTGCGGAGTCGTGTCCATGTGCTGTCAGCGGTACCACTCAGCCTCAGAGATAAAAACCCTAATCGGGCCATAATTAGGCACGGTCTTTTCATTGAAGCCATAGGAAAGAAGCATCGCCAGCTAATGTCAATAACTGTGTCACAGCATCCAAGGTTCTGTCTTGCCAAATTACATAACATTAATAATGTGTAATTACAGGGAAAAGATTGAAGTGTCACTGTGCCGAAAGGAGAAATTAAATGCTTCCCAGCAAGAGGGGATGTAATCCTGGGACACGCTCTCAATGAGGGATGGCTTCATCTGGCTTCACTTGCCTGCATTATGGAGCTTTGTTAAGTCACTCCTGAGATGTGTGTGGTCGCTCAGCTGTTGGATTTTGTGATTGTTTGCTTGACTGATACTGTTACACTGGTCGTTGTAGGTTGTCAACAAAATTCATTAATAGGCACAGGCATTATTAATGAGCACCACAAGGTATATTTGCCCGAGAGATGTGTTGATGATTCAGTCCAGTAATTTTTAATTAATGCTAACAACACCTTGCAGTACTTTACATAAATTGTAAAGTTTAACATATAGCTGGAGCACATGTTTGATGTGTTTTCAAGAATGTGAGCTGAGGGTCTGTGGGAGGCCCTTACCCCTACAGACCCTCTACTTAGACAGTAAGTATTTATGTATCCATACCTAAAAGGGTAGGTTCACTCCAAATCAAAAATACATTTTTTTCTCATACCTTTGGTGCAGTTTATTAATTTAGATTATTTTAGTGCGAGTTGCTGAGTGTTGAAGATATCGGCTGTAGAACTGTTTTGCTGCTCTCGTATATAATGTAATATAATGTCTCTTTCCAAGAAGAGACTTGATTGCTAAAGATAGTCTACAGACCTTGTTATGGGCGGGTTAATGTATCCTCATTTAACAGTATATATAATATCTAACAAATC
Organism: Epinephelus moara; assembly: GCF_006386435.1. NCBI lineage: Eukaryota > Metazoa > Chordata > Actinopteri > Perciformes > Serranidae > Epinephelus > Epinephelus moara. The sequence goes on along the minus strand of NC_065506.1, from coordinate 10,271,536 downwards.
AGCACCAAACTAATGGCATTGCCAGGTTCCCTGGGTTAGGTTTAGGAAAAGAAACATGGTAACGACCTACCTTAACATAAGTCGGTGTTTTACACAAGACACAAACATAAGTCTCCTGGGGGAAAATTTTGTGTTTGTTTGACCCAGCCTGCCTCCTGAGGCAGACTTTTGCTCTTTATACTACTTCCTTCTTTACTCCCATAAACCACATGACCGCAACCTTAACAAGAGACTCTTGGTTAAGCCTTCCCCCTTTGTGATGATCCGTCAAGGTGTCAGAGCTAGCATGGAGCCCACACTGTCACTAACTGCCCTCCCTGAAGAAATATTGTCAAATTTTGGAAAAATGAAAAAGAAATTTCAGGGAGAAGCAGACAGAAGGGTCTCCAATATATTTTTAAAGGGTATAACCAGGATGTCAGACTCATCTAGTGGCAAAAACAGGTTATAAAGATAAAGTCTAACTATAGGCTACAGATCACAGTGTAAAACTGAGCCACCACATTACTGGCAATCGAGACAGAAAACAATAAATTTAAAGGGAAACTTTGCCAATATTTAACCAACTGTGTGGCATCGCAGTGTGTGCAGATGAACCGTGTTGGGCTTCCCCCCATGCCGTTCATCTGCACACACTGCGATGACACACAGCTGGTTTAATATTGGCAAAGTTTCCCTGCTTCCCTTCACTGTTTTCTGTAAAGCAAGATGGGCCTTCATTCAGTGTTATAATCATTAAAAAGGAAAAGCAGTATGTGTATACATTCAGTAGGCTATGCCTTCAGTAACTAGATCTTGAGCTAACCTTACACTTTTCAGGGTTTGGAATGGGGAAATAACATATATCTCCTTGGAACCATTCCCTGTAACGAGTGTCATTGATACATGAGCCCCAGACACAATGTTTAGTTTGAAATCCACAAGACCAGCCTGAAAATGAAGAAAATCTGATATGATTCTACGAGTCTATGGAGCGCAGTCATGTTGTTGTCAGACCCTTTTCAGAGCTAGCTGATGCTACGCTGTGATTGGCCAGTTTGCATTCGAGGGGCGGGACTTAGCAAAAGGTCAATTACGTAGGTTATATACAAATTACTGGCTCAATATTATGTGGGTTAGATATGAATTCTGGTGCATTACTTTTCATATACATACTAATAGTTCTTAAAGCTATAGTTGCTAATCCTGTTCAGAAACACTTCTTGTTATACTGGGTGAAATGGTCCTTCCATCCTGAGAGTAGTCAATACATAATGTGTTCAGAAAAAGGAACGAAAAAAATCCAACCTCTGTGGCAGCTGCAGGCCTGTAAAAACTCTGACCAATCCCTGCCATTCGGTGCGAATGGAAAGAACCAATCAGATGCCTTCATGTCTCGTCCTTATATATTGCTCTGGTCCTGCCCACGCCCCCCTCTGTCCCTCCCTACTCCCTGCGTGCACTCATCATGTGTCACCGTTGCCGGAAATATTCAGCACACTCCTCAGCAGAAATACCGAGTTAGCAGGAGTTTGCTGAACAATGGCAGAGAAAATGCAGCCAAAAGTACCACTTCCAGCATTACTTGTAACGGCTCGCCCTGCTAAACAGGCTGAGAAAAGAAAGTCGGAGACAGAAAAGGCTGCGATGAAAAAGGCTTTGGATAAAGCGAGAGGACAAAACTGAGTCAACATCGGTGCAGCTTTTGAACGGTGGAGACAACTGAGGGAGCTGAAGGGCCTGACAAGTGATGCAGAGGTTGCTGTCTATCTGTTAGACAGGTTATTATGTGTTTTGCTTCTGGGGGATTTGTTATTTTCATGAAATATGTAACGTTAGCCAACTTAGCTACTTTTGTAGCTCGTATTAGCCCAATGCTAACATTAGCTTCTCTGTCGGTGTACTGCAGTATGCATGTTCAAGTTTGTGGGGGCGTGGCTTTGGACGGAGCACTGACAGGAGGGGGAGGAGGGTGGTGGAGCTTAGAGGAGGTGCCACTTTCAAATCTTACTAGCTCTCCAACATTACCATCTATAGCTTTAAGAACAGCCCATAGCAGTTTCTACCAATCTTCATCTGCCAACCATATCACCGTACAAATGTGCATCTACTGCTAGCTCACCTAGCACCACACACTTGATACGGATGGTTGGTGTTGTTGGGTAGAAAGAAAATAGTTTTGATATGTAACTACTCACAATAAGGTCTGTGGATCATCTTGTGTAACTGGGTCATGATTCCTGGAAAGAGACATTGCTGTTGAGTTTTTCAAATGTATTTTTTTGGTGCTTTCGTCACCACAAGCTGAGTGCCATCTAGTTCCATTATACTGGAGAGATGGCAGACCTTTCTACGACTGATATCTCCAACACTCTGCAACTCACAACTAAACAATCTAGACCTATAAATAGCACTACAGGTAAGAGGAATGATATGTAGTTTTTAATCGGGGAACTTTCCCTTTGATACTTAATTCTGTGCTCTTTCCAACTAAAACTAAACATTTAATGAGGCTTATTATTCACAAGCCTTTGATTTTCACTCTCCAAGGTGAAAAAAGGTTAAACACACATTTTGATGGGGATATATGGATTGTATTTCAGGATTAGCACATTAGAAGTCATTAAAAATAACATCACGTTAGCCTTTCAAAGACTAAGCATACCGGCTGGGTCTTCATTATGTGGCATTGTGCATGTTGTCCTCATGACTGTGTGGCTTTCCTGTGAGTGCTCCATTTTTTAAGACATGGAACGCAGGTGAAGTGAAACACTAAATTGCCTTTAATGTCAATGTAATGTTCTGTCTGTGTGTGTGTTAGCCCCATGATGGACTGGACATACTTAAGTCAATTCAGTTTTATTTACAAAGCCCAATATCACACATTTGCCTAAAGGGGGTGTACAATCTGCGCAGAATATAAAACCCTCTATTCTTCAAATCTCAGTCTGGGTATGAAAAAACTCCCAGTAAAAGCCCTTTAATGGTAGACAATAAGAATGAAATGAACCTTGGGAAGAGCAACAGCCCTCTTCTAGGATGGATAGACATGCAGTAGATGCTTTGTACAGGATACACCAATGTAAAATTACAGTATTGAATAGACTGTAAACATATATGAAGAATATGGTTGCAGGTGCTTCTAGGTGCTGCCAGACACACCTGAGCCACACAGGGACAAGAGGTATAGACTACACAAACACAGAAAAGGCAAAGCTAAAGCACACTATTCACACAGGCAGAAAGGAAATAAACACACTCAGAGGGAGAGGGAGAGAGACAAAGACTACTTTCCCACACGGGAGAGCGAGACAGACGAGAGGAGAGGCTGAATCTCCTGGAGGATGAAAGGAGGAAGCTCCAGATCCAAAACATCTGGAATGAGGTACCGACAGCCAGGGGAGGGAGAGAGAGGTCCCAGGACAGCAGATGGTCCAGCACAGAGACGCCTGAGTGAAAAGAGAGGACAGGGAGAAAGTAGGGACAAGAGAGAAAGAACGCGAGTGAGAGATAGGCACACAGCTTGCGCACATGTGCATGTGGGACACCAAACAAACAGAGGGTCAGAGAGAGGCTGTGGTTTTCACTAAGTATACAGTATTTTTGTCTGCAGGACAAACATGGACTAAAAGTACTGGGCTTAATAGATTCATTCAGACTGACACCGACCCACAGCAAGGATAATGGAAACACGTTCAAGGCCTGAATTAATTAAAGAATAATAAAAGATGAGTTTTAAGTTTGGATTTAAAGGTTTCAAAAGAATCAGACTGTTTCTGTAAAGGCTGATCTTTCATGGATAGGCAGGGAGGCTAAAATTGGTGAAATATCATCAAGTGTTTTTGTGTTAGTTAAAGGGATAGTTCAGATCTTTTGAGGTGGTGTTTTTATGAGGTCATTATTCATAGTCAGTGTATTACATGCAATAGATGTTGGTCAGCATGCCCCCAGTTTGGAGAAGCAGGCAGGAGTACCAGGGAGATAAAGCATTGCACTGCCGTACACGGGAGTGCAAATGCATTTCAGCAACTTAAGAGGTTGGGCAGTGACTTCCTGTGTCACACACAGACTAAAACAACTGTCCTTTCATGTAGGCATGATACGCAGCCGGTATTGTGGCACTGTGCCTGGCAGCGTCATGGGGAAATGCAGCGGGACAACAACGTAAGTTAAGTATAAATGTATATAATGTGTACATTTCCTGTGAAAACCTAAGAGTATTTTGAAAACAGACAATGCATGCAACAGGCAGAAGTTAACATGGCTTCCCAGAATATCAACAACCAACGTATCCAGGGCACCATTAGCCTTGTGTGACCAGCCTCCCTTACTTCGGAATGGGAGTCTGGGGACATTCGTCTTTCGTTTTGTAATATAAATGGGCGGGGATATCCAGACCACGTGACGGCGTTGCCATAGGTACGGCACGTAAACGTCTGCTGTAAATCCTTAATTTCTCCAATCTTGTGGACGTTGCAGCTCTGCAATATAGCTGAATCAAATGAAATCATATCCATTTTAATCTCTTCTTGCGATGCACTGAACATTTCCTTTTGTGTTGTATTATGGACAACAATTCGGGGAAATGCAATTCCGGTGTAGGCGGGTGTAAGGCAAAGCTAATCAGCCGTTGGTCGAGGAAGTATGGAAGTACACAGATTTGGATCCAATCACATCACTGCCACTGGGAGCCAGCACAAGTTCTATTACAACTTTCCTATGGGAATGTCCACAGACGACAGAGACAGCCAGCGTGCTGACGTCATTGCCGTCTGTGTAAGAGACTAGGGCACCATGTGCATCATATGTCGATGTGGAAAGTCTATGACCAAATGTCGATATGTGACAATGTCAGAGTGGCTTCTCAACTGTATGTAATACACTGGCCATGGATAAGGAACTCATACAACCAACCCCACATTAAAAGATCTGAACTACTCCTTTAAAATTCTAGCTGGAGCATTCTAAACCATTTGATGACTTTTAGTATTAGCACAGGGAAATTATGTAACGTCTTTACTAACTTTATTGAGTGTATCAAATGCAATTTCTTGGTAAAAAAAAATGTGGTTGCTACAACATATGTGTTGCCACTGCAAAGCCTCTCTATTTCAAACAAAAGGCCTGTCTCGAGTCCTGTACATAGGGCCCTATATAATATTGTACAAGCCTAATTACTTGCAGTGGGTAAAGGCTATGACCTCGTCGTTATCATTAAGGTGCAGAAAGTGGTGCACAATCTGGTCTAGTACATGCAAGGGCAGCATTACTAATACAAGACCCACAAAGGTCAAGGGAGAAGCAAAAACATTTATAATGTATGAACCATACCAAAAAGCCTTGAAATTAGGTAAATTTCAAAACAAGCTTCCCATGGACGGAGTCATGGGTATAATCTTGATTCATCATTTGTTGTGTTCTTTCAGCAGCTTTGCATGCTATTTATACTCACATGTCCACTGTTTTCCCGTTATCTATCTCTCATTTTGTGTTTTTGACAACCCTATCAAAGATATAATTCAAAGCCCCGATGTGGCGAAAGTACACCTGCTCCCCGAGAAAGAGCAGCACAACAGCATCCTCTGAGAGCTGCTTCGCCACAGAGAAAGCTCCTGAGAGGGCCAACACTGATAAATCTCACACATTTCCTCTGTGATGTGAGAGAGACCTAAAGAGGAAGGCACTTCATCACCGGGAAAGGCTTTCTCCGATCTGCCTTCAGCACTTCTCCCCTTAATACGGAAGAGGAAATGGCACTAATAATGTTTTCGGGCATGTTTGGTTTTGGGGAAATGGTTTCATATATCAGTTTCATGGGAGATGGGGGAACAGGCTGTTGATGTGGATGCCTGGTTACAGCAGGAAGTGCTACGTTGAAGAATTTCACTTTTTCGATAGGTTTTTTGAATTATGCTTGTTGCCCTATTTTATTACACACTGCAATATGAAATTTCACTTGTCTGCTTTGTTTGCTTTTTTATGTCTTTTATTTGTGACAATATCATAAAGCATTTCAGCACAATGGGATTTTGAGAGGCTTGCCGATATTTGCGCTGACATGTCTGCTCCAAAATAGCTATTTTCAAACATCATGTGCCACACACTGATTCGGTGAATGCTCATGTTAACTTTTATTGCACTGTTTATTCTTCCAGTCAAATGGCACTCCGGTAAGCTTCTCCTGTACTCATAAGAATTCATCAAATGTATGCGGTCTGATCTTGCTCATTATGTGACTTTGCTGTGGTGCAGAAACTCCAGGAGGAGAAGTCTTTGTCAGGAGTTTTGTTTCTCATTACCCAGAGGGCTTCAGCGCTCCATATTTCTTCTGCAGCAAGTCCCCAGGTTATACCAGTGTTATCTCTTTATTGCCTTCCCCTCCCTCCCAACTAAAAGACACCGTTGGCATTGATTAAGGTGCGCTAAGAACCTGCTTATGTGTTTAAATTATCTGTGCCTAATGCTCGGGGCAAGCGTTTGCAGCGGTGCCCTGGGATGGCATTATTCCTGTGATGGAAATTCTTTGAGGATCACAGCTTTGCATCCTATTTGGTTGCATAGCCGTGAGAAACGCCACAGGGCTTGAAGGCCATTATAAATACATTGATTAATTCTTAAGCTCTGATAGATTGAGTAAAGTTAAGGGAGATGAAGAGCAACAAAAGAACTCATGAAAACATTGCTCACATTGTTCAGACCCACAAGCTTTACGCTCTAATTATAGTGCAGTCGCTGTTGCATTTAAAAGAGCCCTAAACAATAACAGTACATAAGAACGGCATGGTTACATATTAAACAGTCTGTGTCGGGGAAGAGAAGGACAAGCTCCCCTGTGGCATTTCACATTTCGGTGTCTCTGAATGTATTGCAGAGGGACAGATTTGTCTGTGTCAGTGTTTTTCTGAGTCCCTCTTGTGAGAGTATTTGTCGTATAGATTTGAGAAATGCTTTTGGTTTTGGTTTCTTTTGAAACTGTGCAAACTCTGAACTTCTGGGTCTATTGATTATGCGGAAAGTGTGATACTGAACTTTAAGGCGCCCACTTTAAGGGCTGCAGGAATTTGTGATGTTCACTGAATGCATTTCTTACAGGCTAAAGAAATGCACGCTCACAATATGGGTCTTATTGTTATAGGTACAGTTCAAATATGTACCATCCCACCACCCTTCTTTGTGTCTAAGTGAAGAATGACAAGGGTTGTAGCTTCAGAACTCAGGGTATTTACCAACAGGTTTACTTACAGGTATATATATCTAAATACCTGAGCCATGCTCAGCTAAAAGTAAGGTAAATACATTTGACAGGTGACCAGAAACTCAACAAAGTATAAAGATGCCGAAGAATGGCCCATTTCAGAGGCATATTTATATTACTAAAGTATAATTAGCAGCGCATTGATATGTATCACGTTAACACTGTAAATGTTTGCTATGCTGGTAAATGTGGGAATGATTTTATTTACTTTATATACTGCTGGGTGGTTTAACCAATATTAAAATATCATAATTAATAAGCTGACTTCCGTTAGGGTTGGGTCGGTTCTCTGTAATACCAATTCGGTTCGGTACTCTGTCTTGGACCGAGTTTTTTTTTTTTTTGAGACCAACCGGACCACATACTCGGGTGGAACGTACGCGGAGCGGACTCCGCGGAGGTCCGCCTGGTAAAAGTGGCAGGGACTGAGCTAGGGGGTGGGAGTGTGCATGCACCGAGGCCTCTACTGTAGCCTGGAGTTTGTTCAATAGTGACAGGGAGTCGATAATGGCGGACAATTTAGTCTCAAAGAAATCAAAGAATGCGCCACTATGGCAACACTTTGGCTTTGAACCAGACGAAGGAGGCAACCCTTGTTTGCACTGATTGAGTAAGCTGCAAAATTTATTTGTAAGGAATAAAAGAAACAACTTGTTACTGTCACCCTGTTGTCCTATGGTCGTTTTTTATATTAAATAAGTCAATTGCGCCCCCAAGTGGCAAAAATATGGTATTTCCGACTTGATGTGTTTTTTTACAAAAAACGGACCGTTTTTTTTTTTCTCATACGGACCCAACCTTAACTTCCATTTTGTATTAATAATGTAAATCTGCAAAGTAACTGAAGTTATCAAATACATGTAGTGAAGTAAAGACTACAATTTGCAGTGGTGTAGTGGTAGTTGATGAGGTAGGTGTACTACTAGGTAGATGGGTAGGTAAGTGAGGAGAATGTGGGTACACTTATTTCTATAATCCAATGGCTTTTTGGCTGATAGGTTTGTTTACTGCACATGGCCAGAAAAAGATGTGGGTATACCCCATATGCCTATATTACCTCCACTACACCACTGACAATATGCCTCTAAAATATAATGGGGTACAAGTACATTCTTAGAAATATGAGTTCTAAAGGGATTCTTCCTGAAGGGCTACCATGGACCAATTACTTCTGAAGAACCCTTTCTTTTAGTAGTTCCTTTAGTTTCCTTTCCTTTAGTAGTAGTGATTTCACAAAATCTCCACCCGCTAACAACTTGATAATGAACCATTATCATAGTGGGCTGCCCTGGACAACATCAACATCTTGCAATGTAAAAGGGTTCTTGGTAGAACCCTCTCGGTGGGTTCTTGCACCCTTAGAATGTGGTAAGGTTTGTAATACCCCCAAAGAGGAATTTGGTTCAGGCTGTTCTCACAAAACTTTTTGTATGTTTTCCCACAAAAAGTAATGCCCCCAAATTAATACATATCCCCCATACTGCACTTTGAAAGGCTGCAATCATGGGACTAATGTATTGAGGAGTAAGCAGAGGAGCGGTCTTACAAGAGTTGCATGTTTGGAACCCTGTGAACTTTGAGTGATCTTTGTGTAATTTTAAGGTACGTCCATGTTTCTTTTCCTAAACCTAACCACAGTACCTACACTTGTCTAAACATAACCTCTGTAACTTTATGTTTATTACGTAACTGTACATTAAGGAAGTAACGTCATTTGTAGGATATCATATTAACTGTTGAGCATGCAGTTTTCATAGAATATCATACTAACCCATTCTATAAGTCTATAAGATATATATAGAAGGTTGTTTTTTTTTTTTGTTTTTTTTTGTAGAACCTCTCATAGTGGATTCTGGTTGGAACCTTTTAGCAGTGGTTCTAGGTATAACCTTTTTATGTAAGGTTCTTGTATTGGGACAAGCCAAAGAGCCTTAGATGGTAGTTAGCACCTTTATTTCTAAAAGTGTATAAAGTAGTATAAAATGGAAATACTTTAGTAAAGTGCAGTACAATTGCCTTAAAATTGTATTTAAGTACAGTACTTAAGTAAACATAATTAGTTCCATTCCAACACTGCTACAGAGTTTTACTCATTTAGAACCCAAGTCATGTCAAAGCACACATTCGTCCATAATACACTTATTTACAAGTTAAGTATGTATATATATACATACACCGTATGCTAGCAGATAGTGCCAAAAATGTCATTAGCACCTAAGCGAAATTACTATCCCTGCATGCCCGTAAGGAATGACAACTAAGAAACTAAAAACTGAGCAACTCCCAGACTCCAATTCTGCAGACAGACACACACATAAACTAGCATCAAGCCTAATAAATTAAAAACAGAAGGGAAAGAACTGCAATATTTTCTCAACAGCTACACTCAAACTTTCTCCATCCTGCCAGCCATTTACTGTACATCTCCTCTCACTCTCTTTCGCATTCCCAAATTAATTTATGTTTAATCCAATCACCACATTGCAAATCTGGGGAAATGTGGATTTCCAGCTAAGAAAAATTGTACCCAATGCACAGGGAGTGGGAGGAAGTGGGACTTAATAGCTGCCTGTTTTTGCCATGGTGTTCTCTGGCAGGTCAATCTAGCCTTGCTTTCCTGCCCTCAGTCTTTTTCTCCCACCTGCTACCCACCAGAACAGGTACAGTATACATAGGCATACAGTTGTTATGCAACTCAGTTACTTACTCTAAAGATACAGTTAAGTCCATGTGGCATCTTGAATTGTAAATGTCATTAATATTACAAAATTGCCCAGGCCCAGTGTAAACAGTATGCGATTGTCAGATATTTGCCTCAGACATTCAATATTTGTGAACGTAATTCCATTATGACTTTGTCACTCATTCTTCGGCAACCTTGCTTCCCAGTAAAAATTAAACTGTGCCAATCACATGCCTTCCCTGCACAGAGTGCCAGACAAGAAATCGGAGCATGGTATTTGTATGGAACACAACATTAAACACAGCAAAGCTGAATAATACAAATCCATAATATCCAAAGCTTCTGTTTATTAATTAATTTACATGTTTGCATGACATTTAACTAATCTATTCCTTGAAAAAAAGGGAAGGTGGCAGTTATTAAAAATTCTTGCCAGGAGTGAAATAATAGCGGAAATTCATTTACAGTCCCAGAGAGCATGGGTCAGGTTTTTGCGGTAATTGTCTTGTTGAATTGCACCTCACTGTAACACCTGAGCCCTGACTCTGTGCTGCTGGGGGAGGGGGGGACGACTCAAAATTACTGGACATAATGTGGCGAGGATCTGCTTAGCTTCCTTGCCACAGCAGTGATTTTATTAAACAACACTAATGGTATAGTCACATCTCTTTCTGAGAATATTGTAGGTCCACAATAACACTGTGACTCAGTGTCACTGCAAGGTCTGTTTTTTCATCATCCATTGCTCTCTAACTAGGAAATAAAGGATAATATTTACTCTCCATTTCAGAAACTAAATTAAAATCATTAAGTGCACTCTAATAATTGGATTAAAAGAAACCCCAGGGACAAGAACTAAATCAATTAGCAGACCTTGACTTATTTTCACACATCACATCTTAAGACAAGTGAGGTGCGATAATTCACTCAGGGGACATATCCAGACACACATGCCAAGAAGGAGTCTAACATGTACAAAAGCTAAACAGTCAAAGTCAAAAACACTTTTGAACAGTGCAACTGTGCATTCCTAGTGCTTCTGCCATAAGCCAAACATTCAGATCTCACAGGGATGCTGAAGAGATGTTTCTACCCACAGGGCGCACTTGATCCCTTCCATCAAACAAGTGTTTTCTGATTGAAGAGCGGGAAAGTCAAATAGTTTCACATCTTTTTAGCTCTAAGGACTACATAAAGGTGAGCTGTAAAGGCAGTTTTCAATGAATGTTGAACATCAGGGGGATTATTGTCTATATTTGCTTCAACTGATGTGCATCTTGGATTTATTTATTTATAATTATGCCCAGTTGAAGAATTCCAAATAGCATAGACTGCTTTTGTATTTTGACGCTCTGTGGTTTTAGATGTTTCAACAAATTCCAATGAATTGGTTGATATGAACTTTGCAAAGTAGCTATTCTTTGTGATTTACAACCCCAACCCCCTTCGTTGTTGCAGCTACACCAGGCTTTCTGTTGTCCTCCACCACTCATTAAGTTTACAATGTCAGATTTACTGTCAAAATTCTTGATTTCAGACAGAGGTAGACAAAGCAGGCCTAAAGTTCATAGGCACCAGCTGATTATTTCAATGGCTGACCAGTAGATTTTATCTACCACAGGTCTGGTGCTATATGTTTAAGTAGGAGTGCACCTATGATGCACGTGCACAGTTAAGTTGTGACTAGTTTCAAAGATTTTGTAACAAAGTTGTAATGATGGCAAATTAAAGGGATAGTGCACCCAAAAATGAAAATTCAGCCATTATCTACTCACCCATATGCTGATGGAGGCTCAGGTGAAGTTTTAGAGTCCTCACGTGAACAAACATGAATGCGGTGCCCATGTCTCACTGTCTCGCGCAAGCGCACACACGTGAACGCGGTGTACAGAGAGGCAGTCAGAGCTACAGGCTACAATGAGGCTAAAAACAGAGTTCAAATGACATTTTTCCAAACAAATTTTTACGCTGGGGCTTCAGGACACTTGGATCACTACGGACGAGCAGTATGGAGATAGTTTGTGGTTTCAATTATGTGTTTTTGGATGTTTGAATCTGGGACACCATAAGGTGGAGTTTTGTTGCTACCATCCTTTATATTGTATCTCAGCAAGGTGCGCTGTGGATGTTATGCCTGTGCCCTATAGAGGGCACCCGAACGACGCATAGTGTGTCCAAATTCACACCTGTTCTTTTCTATTGATTTTCTCCACGTCATAGCGAAAAGCCACGCATATCACGTGAAACAGCGGAACCGTAGCTTTCCGACAAGATCAAGCACTTGTCAGTAGTCCAATGTTTTCACAGCGGCAAAAAAAGATAACGTTACACTAAAATTATAACAAAGCTTTCATACAGCTTTGCACACACATTACTCTTGGATGGATTACTGGCGAATGCAGGCTTGCACAGAAATGCCACACATATCACATGAAAGTGCAGGAGCAGAGCTTTCCAGTGATACCACACACATCATTGTGCTGTCATCCCATCATACTATAAATACAGATTAATTGTCTACAAAATAAAAACCTGATGAATTTCTTTACAACCCATTATACAGATCTTGTTATCAGTCACTTCATATAGCGAGGAATAATATTATTACTATTTTTCTTTTATCTTAGATGTAAATATTGCATGTTTCTTTCAGATAAAACACATTTTTGACTTGTGAATGAGTCAACGGAATTTCTTGCAATAATGAAAAATACTGGCAATCATTTTCTGCCTGGCACAAACCACATGTTTTGGACAACTGTGAAGTGACAGAATGTCCCACCATCATGGTTCTTATATTCTTACTTGCTATGGTGAGATACATGTAAAAATGTAAGATTTTAGTAACACAGATTTTTTTTCACTGATATAAAAATTAATATAAAATACAGATACATAGAAGGCAGAAAAAGTTCCAAAAAAAGGCGTAGGGCCCATAGGGTTAAACAGTGATATTAAAAGGAAGGTGAGAAATTATTTTCAGCCCCAAAACTATTTTATCTTCAGTGGGGTTTTTTAAAAATCCACACTTGAATGTTGGGCATTTTCAAGAAAATATGTAGTTTTCTTAAATACAAATACACTAATTCAATACACTATAATACCCTATAATTCAATATTCTAAAAGTAAAATTGACATTGATTATTATTAGTATCATCGGTTGACCCATCTGAAGAAATGATTTTGCACTTGTCCTGTGCATTTGACCCTATCTATGTAAGAGCAGTGGTGCTATGGCAGACCCTCTGCGCCATCAGCACAAATTATGTCCCTATGTGATAAAATCCACCATCCCCCCTGATTTTTTTTACAACTTGAATACTGCATATGGGTGAGTAGATAATGGCTGAATTTTCACTTTTGGGTGCACTATCCCTTTAACATGCATTAGTCAACTATAACTATAAAACTGAAGGATGATTCACTGCCTGTTCATCTTTACAAATTAACAGGTAGCTATAGACTGAGATAAAAAAAAAATCACAGTGCTGCTCAAAGGCTCCCACTATTTTGGTTTAATGACTGACTGTGTTAACTGGTGTCTTTGGGTTGAATGCGTCTGTGGTTGCTTGTAATAACTTGTGTAAATGGTTGGCATAGATAATAAACACAGATGAGTATGTTTTTACTTGGACACCTTAATGTGTCATGTTCTGTTTGTTTTTTCAAATATTGCCATCACTAGGAGCAACGATGACACATTTGGCTGCATCACTCATTAAACTGAAACACTGGCAGCTACTGACAGTTTTAAGGTGGAATGTTTTCTTGCATGTTACTCAATGCATGAGTTGACATTGCGAGCCAATCAACACACCTTAAATGTCAATATGACATTTTTGAGCATTCCACACAACATAACTCTTTAGGGATCTTCAAGCACTTGAAGTAATGTATATGATTTTTATTATGTCATCAATTTCGTTGATTAAAACTATGATGACATTTTTTGTCAAGGACATTTTATCCATGACAAAAATGAGACGATGACGCGCTAAAAATAGTTCTTGATAATAAAAACTAGGACTAAATCTGTGCTTCATTTTCGTTGACGAGACAAGATGTGACGAAAATGTTCATGGTGGACTATCGGACATTGAAAGCCGAGAGCAAAAGTGCTTGTAATTATCTTCAAAAGCCACATGAGCGACAGGGTGGCAAACTCCAGCAAATAGTTTGCACCAGGAGAAATGGTGTGCTTACCATCAAAAAAACACTGGGCTGGGACTGAACCTGGGCCACTATGGTAAGGACTGAACCAGGTGAGCTTACCTTACCTTCCTCACCTGATTGTTTCCTGCTGACTCATTCCAAAATGAGAATCCTGTAAAAGGGGTCTTAATTGTGCACTTACTGGCCACTTGCATGATATCGTGCTAAAAGAATTAGGCTAAAAAGTTCTCCTTACTGGCTGATGCACCATATAGAAGACATTAAGGTAAAGAAACAGCAAGTAGCATTATATGTGTGATAGGGATGAAAATGTAAGTTCATTTTTGGCTGCCTAGCTTACATACTTGGATAAGCAAGACGGAGCTTAGATTTATGCCATGAATATGTTTCACTTTAAACATTTAAAGAGAAGAGGGTTTTAGGATGAGGACCGACCAATTTGTAACTTTATCTCAGGTAATGTAAGATGTGCTTGCTGGAGTATAAACTTCCCCAAATCCATTAAGGAGCAAGACAGAGCTTCTAATGTTACCCTACACTCTGATATATAGCAGTAACATCCAACACCAGCTTCCACACAGTGAGAAAACAGTGCACAGTGTCTGGCTATTGTGGATGTGCTTTTTAAACTTAACATGTAAATCTTGGCTAATGAAATACTCCTTCGTCTTGGAAGTAAAGCTGATTTAGGTTCAAAGTATAGGTAGTAAGCTAGTTAGCTGGATATGCTAACAATTGCATGTTAGAGCAGATAAAGACACCTGTTTCATCCAGTGATCACCATGCACACCGCTTTAACATGTGGAGAAATCCAAAGCTTGACAGGCGTAGTCATGGTTGCTAAGCTATGATTGGACAATCACTGAATGGGGATGTGGTTTCAGTTAATTCCTCTGAAAAGAGCAGGCAGATATTACTAAACAGGCACTCTATTAAGACATTCGTATCATACCTAAAGGTACCACCTTTAAGAGCCTGCCATTTGAAATGTTAAAGCTTCATGGATGTTTTTTCACTGATTACGAGAGCATAATGAAGTATACAATAACTTATGCACGTTAGTATTATTAAATATGTATGTACCACATATATATTATATAAATTATATATATATATATCAAAATGGATTCTCATAGCAACATATAATGTTGTGTTACACACTGCACAGAAGCACACCTCTGGTTACTTCCAAGGTTATACACTGCCTGTATGAGCATGCCTGTGAAGACAATGTTGGCAAGTCCTTGAGACCCATTCTTAATAAGCTATAAAATAAATGAATAAATATACCCTCCTTGCCTTTTGTCCCAGCCATGCAGCTACTATTAACGTGATTTTCAACCTTTCCCTCTTGGTGATGCCTTGGAAAAATGTGAGTGCAATGTTAAGAGCGATGCGACAGCTACTGCGAAACCAAAGACAGGAAGGGTGGAGTGAGAGACAGAGACACAGATTGAGGGAGAGAGAGGGAGAGGGGGATTGTGGGACAGAGGCTTCTTCCAGAACATAATTTGTATGCATGGCGGCTGATGCGGCAGTCAGCAGGCCTCAGCTACAAATTTTCCCACATTTGTCCACATTTATGGTCAAATAGGCTGCATTTGCATCCAAATTAAACAATGAAGATGGTGGAGGGGCAATCGTTTAGAGTTGAGTGTTTTTGTGCACAAATAAATAAAGATCACATATCACAAGGGCTAAGAAAGAATGCAAATAAATACATTGTAAGAGAGAAAGAATACTTTATCTGACTATTCCAGAGTGTATTAGAGTACAACTAAGAATAGCCTGCGGAGCGGTCAACTAACCCCAGATCACTGTGGGTCAGCTCGTTCTTGATTTAATTAAATGCAATGTTTGTTTGGGGATATGCACCAGTACTGCGCAATATCAACTTAATTGATCAGGGCCTTGAGGCAGGTCCTACATTAGTACCCCACCTTGAGGCCCAATCTAAGTTCCTATTGTGCTTAAATATCAGCTAAGTGAAGTTATTGCATGGTGCATATTCCTAAATAAATTAGTGTTTAATTAAATTACCAGACACTAACCGACACACAGCAAACCTGGGGCCAGGTGGAATTCCAGCATGAGAGTGATAGTTAATTGTAGTTTGCCCAAAACCCCAGAAACTAAGTTGCCATGTGCAGTCTGCTGTGTGTACTGTATTCGATTGGCACTAGTAGGTGTCCAGAAAGTGGCATCAGTAGGGGCCCAGACTTATTTTCTCCCAGGGGCCTTCCAATGGGTTAATGTGGCTATGAATGCAACTACCTCTCTGCCACTGAACTCTGTACATTACCATATTAATCAGTAGTGCCATTAAATATAGCCCCTCCTCTCTGCATGACCAGGGAAACCCATCGCAGAACGCAACAGCGCATAACATTACCTCAGCCCCTTTACCATTGTTGGGCTTTTGAGATATGGTGTTATTTTCTGTCAACATTTCTTCTTCCTCAGCCCCTCCTTTAATGTGAATCAGCCAGTGAAGTGGAACGTGCTATTTTGGTCTTGCTCATGGAATTTGTTTGCACAGCAAATCAATGGCCACACATCCAAACAAACATGATAGCTAAGCAAATATTTGAGCATGCAGAAAGACTGTACGTAGGTCTGCAGCTCTGAGCATACAATCCCTAAAACCCAGGAATAATTAGCTTACTGTGCTGTTTGCCTTTTGATTTATTGCGAGCCCAAAAGTACCACCTGTCACATCAGTTCAGTTAGATGAAATGCTTTGAAGCTGCAAATCCTTGCCTATGATTTAAATAAGAGATATCAAGTCAGTTATTGGTACTGTGTCCCCTTAAATTCAGCTGGACAAACAGATGGCTCTATTTTCATAAAGTCATGTTTTGTGGCTGAGCATTTTTCAGACACACAATGCTTCCCAAAGGTCTCAATATTTCACTAGATACTGACCATGATATCAGACAGAATTGTCAACTCCTTAACTATCTAACTCTAACTGCTTTCCATGGTGGAGGAGGATTTCGTTTTCCCTAACCAATCCCTAGAGAACAACATGTCATGCCAACATTTCAGAGTGGAGCAGAGTGATGTAAAACAAACTACAATGTTGGCCAATATTAAGAAGACATGTTGATTTAGAACAACCTCAATAGCATTGTTTCTCTTGTCAATAGTGCTTGCCATTGTTGTTATTTTTCTTCATAGTTTCTGGCCAACACATTCTCACTCCGATCTCGTCATGTATTGACGTCTAGGTCATGGATTTTAAAAGGTCCACATATGACGTGCAAGGTACCCTGGGTGTGTTGGTTGTTGACGTTCTGGGACAAGGTGTCAAATTCTCTTCTTTCAAGATACACTTCACTTTTCAAAGGAAATTTAACCTTTACTAACAGTCTCTTTCAAAATAAACGCACTACGTCGGCACAACATTGCAAATTGATGTTTTTTTTCCTTCAAGAGCAAACACACATGGTTGTATTTAGGTAACAAAAGCCAATGGTTCGGTTTAGGCAACAAAAACACACTTAGGTTTGGGCAACAAAAGGAAGTGGTTTG
Source organism: Epinephelus moara (assembly GCF_006386435.1). NCBI lineage: Eukaryota > Metazoa > Chordata > Actinopteri > Perciformes > Serranidae > Epinephelus > Epinephelus moara. Next base: position 10,253,911 of record NC_065506.1, on the reverse strand, counting down.
GTTCAGGAAAAAAGAACAGGGTTTGGCTTTAGAAACTTACGGGACACCAACACCGCTCTCGTTGGATTTCCTCGACTTAGGAGTGAGACCTTGCTCTTCTGGTGCACCACTTGACGCTTGACAACAATGTTAGTCCTGCCCATGGTGCTGATTGGCTAATAGCACCCCCCTGGCACTAATTGGCCATTATCTATTTTAAAGAAAGAGAAACCGCTGTATGATGTCAGCTCTGAGTGGGCGGAATAAAAGGTGTAGACCCAGGCCAACTAGATGCCAAAGAAGCATACAGTGAAATGTGCATAAAGTGATGTAGCCATAACTTGGCATCTTGGGTTTCAATATTTCACTTAGTGTACAAATCGATTAAGCATGGCAACAACAACATGCAGAATATGATACTGTCGCAAACGGTGGAATAAGAACTGTCGCAAAGGGTGAAATAGGATTGTTCTAAAGTTCAAGAAACATAAGGGGGAATTTAAAAGAAAATCAGGAGCATGAGAGGTGAAAGATTTAGAGCGCCCACTTTTTTACTCGATTCAGTCTGGGTCAGTTTGCTGATTGTCACTATGCGGCATTCATGACCCTTCACGTGATTGGGGCTAAGTGCCTTGGGTCCGTGATGGCGGGCAGCATGTGGTGGATGTGCTCAAAAATATTCACAGCCTTCTAGATTGGCTCCCACTGTGAGTGGGCTCGAGGGGGTGAAGGCCCAGGATTGATTACAATTGTTAATCAAGAATCAGTTCGATACACTCCAAAAAAAGAAGGAAAAAAAAAGAGCACTTAATCGGAGAGCCGATGCTCCATCAGCTCCTGGACCTCATCCAAAACATGGGGAATGGCTGGTCACAATAAGTTTCTGTTACCTATTTATGTTTTCAGTAATGCCAACCAATAAGATTTTTTTTTTTTTTTACTTTAATGCTACTTTGAAGTAACATAGCAGCTGAGAGCATCAGTAAATAATTCACTGGGCGCACTACTGTGTGACTCTTTTGACAGCATTATTCGCTTAAATTATTCACTTAGTGTTATTTATAATTTTATTCATTTATTTTAACGAGCTACTTCAGTCACACTAACTCATTACATAACACATAATTGCTATGTGTACTAGCACTGCAAGTGGGAATCAGTAAATAAATCCCTCATCACATATAAACTATATATTATATTAGTACAACACTGACAGAGCAGCAGCAGACAGACAGAAAAAGCAAGTTTAATGTCTGTGGGAAATATTTGAGGAGACAGACAACATTGTTTGGTGAGCTTCATATGTGCTGATACTGTAGATGGATTTTTTTTTACCTTTGGATGGAACCCGGCTAGCTCTTTCCAGTCTTTCTGCTTAGCTAAGCTAACAGGCGGCTTTCAGTAGCCTTAAATTAAAAGGCAGACATGAGAATGGCAATGATCTTCTCATCTAACTCTCTGCATGAAAGCAAATAAGCATATTTGCCAAAATGTTAAACTATTTGTTGAAGTTGAAGTATCTCATCTAACTTCACTTGAGGCAATTTGTTCATTTTCAGTATGAATTCTTTTGCTGTTATTCAGCATAATAACACAAGGGTAGACTCCTGTACAATGGTTTAGGAAACAACTTGTTTCAATAAACAAAACTTGAGTGGCTGACCTTTATTTAATTAGCACCTGACAGTAAGTGGCTCCTCCTGAGCCTTCATGAATGTTTAATCAAAATACTCACTCCCCTTCTGTTTCACAACAACCTGCCTCCTCTCGCTCTCTCTGCTTCTGCACACACTCATAGCGTGTGCTACATGCAAATCTCTGCAACACATCTCCTAACACGAGTACACTAACTATCTTGTGCTTTGCATTGTCAAGCAGATTTGGACAACTAGAGCAAGTGTAACAAGTGGGGGATGCCACTGGTGAGGCCTTACTGGTGCAATTACTGATGTTACTATGCCTCATGCGGGTGTAAACTCTGCAGACACATCTTGCTGCTGCACCCATATGTGAGAGATGCATAAACATGACGCTCACATAGGAGAAAAACAATATGCAACAGGGGAAACAACAGCAATCTACAAGCAGACTCGGATCAATGGTTTTCATTTTGGATTTGATTTTGCATTGGCATCAGTCTATGTAACTACAGGATGGTGTTCAAACATGCCTTGAAAACAGATCATCACAAAGTTTAATTGCTTTAGCTAAATGTCATTAAAACTGTCCCAGTCCAATTGAAAAGGTTCGTGATTAAGACAGAGGGTTATGTCTATCAAAGTTTAGCCTAGGAAATGTACCCATAGTTGACAACTTTTGCTCAGTGTTATCATTTCCTAAACACAAAGTACAGCCAAGGCTAAAGTGAATGTCGTTAGTTCACACTCTTAGGACCATGAATATTTGAATGTTATGGCAGTACTAACCATCACGTAAATGTTGCACATCCAACCAAAAGCTACAGTTGGTACAGTAATATCTTAGTGGCTGAGAAAGAAAATCATTTCACTTAATGCCTAAATTGATTTAATTTAAATACGGAGGTGGAACACATTTTGTTTAATCTATGTGTAGCTTGACATTCTATCCATTTCAAGAAAAACAAAGCTGCAAGTAAAAAGTCAGACGGCAGACAGTCCAAGAACATGGACCTTCAGCAGCTGTAGCAACTCAAATTCAGCCAGACGCTGCTTTTTGAACTTTCAGCAACAACGTTCACCATGAGGCCATGTGCCAAAATAAATCAGTATGAGCCACTTGGATGACAACATTGATTGATCCTTCACTGGTTTCCCACATAAATGTTTACAGTTGTGTTTGATGAAAGCTGGAGGCAGAGCTATTGGAAAAAGAACCCAAGTCATTACAGTTGTTGGGATTCACTGGACCACAGATGATTCCTCATTTGTTAAAATCTAAACTGGACATGTGAAGGTTTCTCCTCTTGCCATCTGAACTGGTAAGAAACCTAATTTTCTTTGTTCTTCAACAGAGGACAGTTATTTGACACCCATCTCCACAGGATGCCCCTACTCACACCTCAGTGAGACCAGTCGTCAAACTTGATTGAACAGGACTTTTACAGTGACATGCCCCACTGTGATGTCACCAAGCAAACTTCAGAAAAGTTGTGCTCTCTCAGACTTTCTTCCTCTTCGTCCTGAGCTGTGGACCAGCCTAGAGGTGCCCTCTTTCCTCCTGGGCCCAGAGAGGCCTCCTCTCTCTGTCCTGGGCTGCCAACAAGCTCAGACCCTTGCTCCTTGCCCCAAACCATCAAAACCTGAAACCAGAGAAGTTAGAGGGGCAAACACAAGGTTTGCAACTAACTTTCCAGCAACAAGGAGAACCAAGTTGAGTCAGCACCCCAGCTTCTAACTCTGCACGGACCCCGAGTGACCAGCTTCCTCTGATCTGCACCTTCGGAACAAGGACACAACAAAGACTGCTTCTGGAACCATAGCTCTTTCCAGCCTTCCTCTGCCGGCTAACAAAAGTAGCACACCACAAGCGACTCTTTCTTCCATCCATTCAAGGATTGGTAATGTAACAACTGGGCATAGCTTTATCACAGCTGTACAGGCTAACCAAGACTGTTTAACTTGTATGTGATTTAATGCTGTTCATTGAGTCATTGTTGTGATTGTTTGCAGTCAGGTTATTGGTAAGTTGGCTTGCCAAAAATAAGTGATGTTAGTTTGCTAATGCTGTTCACAGACAACGTCTTGCACGTAGCTAAACATCCTCTGCACCAATCCAGACCGTTTGCAACACATATTACATTTACACAGACTCAGTTACAAATTTGCTTTCAACAGAGCTACACCCAAACAGGCAACTCAAAGTTCCCGCCTCTCTTCCTTTGTCTTTGTCCTGACCACATGGTCAGACAAGACCTCCGATCCCCGATCTGAAGCCAGCTTTGATTTGGCCATCTTGTAGTTCTCTGTTATCAGCCATTTTGTTTTGTAGGCCACACACACACACACACACACACACACACACGCACACACACACACACACAAAGCATGTAGATAGTTAGTTAGTTAGTTATAATTTGTGTGTTTTGGTTTTGCTTTGCTTACTTTATGAATAAATATAATTTTTTGGGAATAATACCTGCAGTCTGTTTAATGTTGCACAAGAGTGAATGAATAGTCACCCTCTGCTACGTCAAGAACTCTGAAATCCTTCAGGCTTTACTATTAATTTTGGTTATGGTTATCAATTTAATAATTAATCAAAAATTCCAAATTGATAGTTAAGTAAACTTTTTGAGACTGATATCTTTAACTGGCAATCATTTCCCTTTTCGGAAATGGTGCCCCTCAAGGTGATTTAAGGTAAATTAAGTCACATTATTTAACATACTTAATAATAAGTATTAATAATTATTAATTATTTCAGATAGCCAATTTGGTACTTTAATTGGAGATCTATTACGAGGTCAGGCCCGTGGTAAGGCTTATGTCCCAACAAATGGTGCTGCCATGTAAAACAGCACTGGTGCCTAGATCACAACAAATATTATCCCTTCTTTTACAGTATCACCAGTAGATTCCCTATAATTTACAACATTAATGGTGCCCCCTTGGTGAGGTCTAATATTGTAGTTTACTACACAGTGGTGGACAAGAATTTTTCCCCATGCTATGAGATTGTTAGGAGTCATTGCAAAACTACCTGACAAATACAACTGTACAAGTGTCAATTAGATAGACAGAGTTTGCTTTAAATAATTCATAATTAGGGATGGTGATTTCTCCAGCTTCCCGCCTTGTAAACAGGAAGCTAATGGTGCTCTATGTCATTCTGCCCAAGGTCATTTCTATAGCAACATGACCTAACACAAACTACTCTAACAGCAGCTGCTGCAAAAACAACATCCAGGTGCTAAATGACTATAGTGTATCTCTTCTGAAATAATGTATTTACAATTAAAATGTAAATATGAACCTCTGTATGCAAACACTGATCATAACTGTCTGTATGATTGGAAGACAATTCACACTCTCCCCTTTTTCTCTGTCTCCAGGTCCCTCTTATCAGCAGCATTTAACAGGTCATAGCAGGTTTCTTGACCATATATTAAAAGACCTGCTGATATTTGTTGTGTTTGATGGATGGATCTGTGTGTGGTTAAAGCACTCACTGGATGCTGAGGCGAATAAGTCCGGTCTTTTCCAGTGATCCTGACTGGCCTTGCTGCTTCTAACTGTGGATGTTTGGGCGTGCAGGGTGAAGCTAGACCTTTCCCCTGAAAATCACACAGTTACAATCACATTCAAATGCACACATTCCTGCTTGCATTATAGCAATTGGGTACTCACTGCTTCCATGTCTGACATCAATACTCATTGTTAGTTAAATAAAGACAGTCAATCAATAATAGGCCTACTGTGTTGTGCATACAGGTTTAACAAGATTTTCATTATTCTTGTCTGACCTGCATGTATAAATAATTGTTACGCTGATCAGTAGCACGTTAAACTGACTGGGGAACATAGTAAGCCTTCTTGTTTTTTGGCTTTGTGGCAAAAAGGAACCATATTGGCTAGTGACTGTAACTGACTGCTTACCTTACTAAATTATTCTTGCTATGGCCATCACATTTTCTGTTCTCATGTGACACATTTGCAGTTTACAATGATGACAGTGGCGTAACCAGAACTTTTTCCCGTAAACATCTTAGTATATTTTGTGCTCACATAAAAGTAATGAAAAGCAAGGGTTCCTCTTCTAGCTGATGACGGCTTATTATGTTGCCTGAAATGATAACTGTCGCTGGCAGATTTTATTAGCTGTAGCTAGCTAGCTAATTTAGTTAGCCTTAAGTTTTGGTTGAAATTGAGTCTATGGCTGTCTCTTTGTTATCATTCTCATAGTATTTTAAGTATGATTTGTAAAAATGCAAACTCAGACTGTTATTTCATTCTTACACCTGATTTCCACTGGATGTGTGTCCGTTGTGGAACCGCAGCGCCGGTTATCCACTGCATGCTCCACCGTCCGTCAACACCCACCAGCTGCGTTTGCTGTGCGGCGCGGTGCAGCTCCGCTGGAAGACATCTTGGTGCACTGCCATGATTAATATCTCCTCGTCTATGGTGTCAATGGGGTGAAATGACGTCTGAAAACCTCTGACCTGTTGACTTTAGGCCTGCCTCTGCCCATTATATAGTTTTCAAGGTGTAGTGCAGGGAAATATGATCCGCTGTGAACACTGTGTATTTTATTTTGAAAATTAACCGGATGTTTTATTTTGTTTCTGTGCACGACTTCCTGCCCCACACGATCTGCTCTGTGCGCTGTTCACAAGCCCACAGGAACGGTGACGGGCTTTGCAGCTTATTTTATATAGTGGCCAAAAGTAAAATTACACCATCTTGGTCTGTCTCATAATGCCAATGGGCTCATAAAAACTTTTTTTTCCCCATAGACGTAAATTGTGAAAATTCATATATTTAATAAATGTTACTGATTTCACCATTGGGATTTGATCCATTCATTCCAATAACATTTCAGAGTGCTAAACAAGAAGTTAGCTGTTTGGCCAGGGGAAATTGCTTGGCTGCGTACAACGGCCATAAGTCTCTGGTGCACTTGCTCTATAGGCCCCACAGTGTGGAAGATCCAGATAATTTTATGCTGTGGAATAAAGTTTTTTTGGCTTTATGCACCTCCAACACTGTATCCAGGTCTCTTTATACTTCCATAGCTGCCCTTCATCAGAGGTTGCACACCAACTGTACAGACCGCTGAGCTACAGATGAGGCTTCTTGCTATACAAAAAAGTTAGGCGGATCAGTTGGCTGAGTTTGCCTGTCCCTCGGCTGAGTCCCTCTCTTTCTGTGTCCATAAAGCACTGCACTTGCACTTTCCAAAATGAACTGCGATAAATTTAGGGAAGCTTTGTACTTTGATGTGCATTAAAACAATTGAGGCACAAAAGTGCGCCAGAAGCGCTGGAGCATGCCGCTAGAAAACAGTAAAAAGTTGTAAAGAAGTGATTCAGAAAAAAGCCTTGACTTTAAGCTGGGAAAGCCTTTTCGGAGGAAGATGAGGGTGCTAAAAGCGAGTCTAACAATAAAATTGTGAAAAATGTGCATTTGAATGTAGGACTAAATTAGTATTAAAAAAATACATACGGACATCTCTAAGAACATGTCAGTGCCCCCCATTCAAAAATATTGCTTTCAGCGCTCATTCTCTGAATGCCTCTTGATGAGGCAGTAACGTGTTGAGAGACGCTGTGTTAAATTTAAAAAAAATGATTAAACTAACTTCTTTTTGTTTTGGGAAAAGCTAGAAAACAGACGCCAAAGTTAAAAAAAAATGCATATTATTGTTCTAATGGCCCCCAAAATCACTGCTCAACATGTGGAGAAATCCAAAGCTTAATAGGCCCACTGTGCCCAGTTATGGCTTCTAGGGTACAATTGGACAATCACTGTTTGTGGGAGAGTTTAAGTGAATTGTCAATTTAGTTCTTGTAATGACATGTAAACAAAACAATCATCACATTTATGTTTCACGTGAACTCCTCCTGTTGCTTGTTGTAATTTCTTTCAGCCACATATTACCCCAGACACATACCGTTACAGCAAAGACACACCAGGCTGCATTGCAAGAGGAATAAGTTACCCATGTGGGGGTAAAAGGAACCACCCAGGAAATGAATTTGCATTGTTTGTGAAGTCATTAAATTCCTTTAATTCCTAATGATTCTGAAAGCGCTCTCACCGGTCCAACGGCAGGTGTCTGTATCCCAGCAGTGCCATATGTTTTTCCTGGCACATGGCTTGCCTCCTCCGGACTCTCCCAACATGCACTCATAAACAAACCAAAAACTGGTCAAGGTCTCAGAAGAGAAGGAATATGGGGAAAAGCTGCAGGGGATGTTCACACACACACACACACCCACACACACACATGCATCTGGCCCAACACACACACAGACACACACAAAGACACACAGACAGACAGACACACACACACACACACACACACACACACCCTGCAGGATCAGTTTTAGTGTAGACGCACCAAGGAGAGAATACAAACTGTGAGAAGAACCTTTCATAGGGCGCAGGTGGGCCTTGGAGTGTCCGCACATCATTAAAAGATGGATTGGGTCATAGGTGATTGAATCGTTCCCTCAGGTGGCAGGAAAGGACAGTGATAGAGAGAAAGCAGGGAGACTGATGAAGGGTTGTGTGTTGCAGTAACAGGCTGCTGTGGGGGGCAAGGTCCCGCTGACCGGGCTGAGAAAGGGCACAGCGGATCCTCGGACTGCAAGTGAGTGGTTGGAGCGAGCAGTGAGAGAACTTGGAGATGGGCTCAGCAGGTAACACTTGGTGACTGAGCAAGCAGGACCTCAGATGTGCAAGACCGCAGCTGTTGGCTTATTTTCTAAAGCATTTGAGAGAGGATTCAATTTTCTTCAGACAGAAATGGTGAGTATAGGATGTTACATATAAATACTGCAAATATTTTCATCACCTCCCAACAAAGCATCACAGGTACTTGGTCTAAATGCCCTCATCTCAATAAACAATTCCATTTGATCACATTTGCAGTATTTAGAATTAGACATACAGTCTTCCTGCCTCATTAAAATTAAAGGAGCTGGTCCATCTCCCAAACTCAGTTAGTGACTTTTCCAGTTTACTAATTAAATCACATTTTGAGCAAACATTAGATATGATTGCATTTGCATCAGCAATACAACAACATACAAATTTACAGTTTAGCACAGTTGTGGAAAAAAGATAAAACAAATGCACAGAGCTAATGATAGGAACATGTCAAATGTAAACATGTCATTTAAAAGATCTGGACAAAAAAACCTAATGCTGCCATTTTTTTGGTGTGGAGAGATTAATAAATCAAATATAAAAATTTGAAAAAAGTGAGATAACAGTCCATAAGTGGTTTTTGCTCCAATGTTCTGGCTACTACGATACAAATTGAACAATGTTCCAGTCAACTGTGGGAGAAGTATAAAAGTAGTAATGCCAAACTGTAAAGATACTACAAAAAAATACCTGCATTCAAAGTAGGGGTCTCATGATGAATCGATTTAGATTGATTCAATGATTAACAATACTCTATTATTGATGCAGAGTGACACTGATAAAATAAACTACACTTTTCCTTTAAGATTTCCATGGTATGTCTGTGTCACCATTACTGTCCAAGCACACCTCCTTTGTAAACAGTCAAACAGTGCTAGCCACCTAGCACCAGGCAGATAATGACAAGTAGCCAAGAAAAAGACAAAGGAGATATTTACTTATATGGTCTTATATCAGTTATAGGCCCCTTAATTGAATCAGATGAAAATCACATGGTGACAGACTTTGCAATATCAGCAAATATTGTATTACTATCCAAAGAATCGATATATCCAATTGTGTTGTAACTTGTGATTTACGCCAAAAATTTAAAGTACTAGAGTAATATCAACGAGATGTACCAAAAGAATGAAAAAGAAAAGTACTCACTATGTGGATGAATGGTCCCTGTTAGTGTTCAACATATTCTAATAGAATGGTGTGTATGGCATCCTACTAAAATGCACACACAACAGTTTGTATGATATCCTATGAATTAGCACCCCACGAATGACGTTACATCCTTAATGCAAAGTTGCATGATCAATGTAAAGTTATGGAGATAAGGTTCTGGCAGTTAAAGTTATTATAGTTTTAGGACAAGAATCATAGTTGGGCGTCTTTAGGTTTAGGCAAGTAAAGTTACTGTGACTCAACTCAAAGTTCACATGGTTTCGAAAACTGGCCTCCAGGGGAATGCCCTGGGGTAAGGTTATAGGGGATCAAAATTATAGTGTTGTTATGTTTAGGGAAAAGAGGTAAGGTTAGGTCAGGGTAACCTTAAAATGATTCAGAGTTCACTCAAAGTTCACACGATTCCGAACAGCCGTCTCCTAGGAAAAGTCCTGGGGGAAAGTCCTGTGCTTTGTGGTCCATCACCCCAACCTGCCTCTGTACAGACTGCTCAAGACCGCTTCCTTGTTTACTGCCGTCGGTATATTTGTTCAAAATACATGGGTTATGCACAAATTACTGGCTCATGATTAAGTAGGGTATGTAAAAATTTGGCTGCATTACATTGTGTACAAAAATGTACAAAAAGTTTACAATACATTTTTCAGATAAACCGATTTTAAATGATTTATTTTGCTGTAGTAGACAGTAGTAACATTCTGAATCCCCATTGAAATGCTAAATCCTACAGTTTACCTCCAAAAGTCATAATCACCACATCTGGAGACATATAGATTTCACTGAATGGACAAAAGTGTAGCTAATAAATATAATAATAATAACAATAAAAATAGTACTTGTGCGTGTGTGTGTGTTTAATTATTTACATTTTACGATGCATAATCTTTAGTTAATTTCTTTAAGTGCTCAATATAGGCTTATTAAATATGAAACTGCAAATTAACAAGTAACCTTAGAATTATACCCTAGGTACAGTACTTGGGTAAATGTTTTTAATAAAAAAATTTAACATTATTATTGTAGGACAAATTTACATTTTACATAAATGTAGTATGTGTTCTTATAGTATTGAAAACCTGGAGCTTCACTTGCATTCCTTTTTCCTCTCCCAGTCTTTTCTGTGTCCCCATAATCCCATGTTTGTTGCGTTGGTAAATGATTAAAAGTATTTGGAACATTTTGTAAATGTTATATAAAAGCATGGATACTGGATAGAGTAGCAGTATACATGTCTGTAGGATCAATTTAATCCCTCATGATTTTGTTTGTATTTGTAAGAACTGAACGTTGAATTGGAAAGAATGGAGTGGTACACATAGCTTGGGGTGATGATTCAACAAAAAAGCAGTAATGAACCCTTGCTTTCTCTTGTGCCAAGTGTTGCTGTTTAGGAATTTATGTGCAATGTACACACCTCTGTCTCCAAAACATCTTGCTGCTGCTTGAAGCAAAAACAAACAAATAAGCTGCTTGAGGTTCAAGTTGTGAAAGTTTGGATGAAACACTCCATGGTTCACATCCCATGACTAATGTGTTCAGAGTGTGTTACTCTGCACCCCGTGAGTGACAGCCAGACAAAGTAAGAGAAAAAACAGACAAATCAAGTGGAGCACACATCAAAGGAGAGAAAAATGGGATGACAAAAGAGGGAAAACATCCATAAAGTTGTTCTCAAACTCTTTATTGAGGTTATATTAGTGCAATCTATCAGTGATGTACTGGAAAATCCATAACCCTACAGTGGAATTTCACCCCTGTGAGCTGTTCCCCTTTATGAAGTGCAATCTCATAGCAGGACTGCATGCCTCTACGGAGCTCATTTTTCAAGCAGTGTGACGTGGAATGGCCATGTCAGAAACATAGAGGCATAGACTGGAGGGGGGCCCATTCTTATGCCATTTATCCATCAGAATGTCTTGTGACACAGTTGAATCGCCCCCACACCGTTAAATAAGAATCTGTACCATCACAAATTCAATTTGTGATTGATTAAGTGCATCTGCTTGGAGCCAAAGCCTGTTTATCACACATACTTACAGTGAGAAAAACACAACCTAGATAAGGATCTCGGATCTGTTCACACTGTGATGTTGATACATCCTTTATATCTTGCTAGGTGTATTGTTGTTTGGGTATTCACACCTCTGAAGTGCACTATTTGACACACGGTGTCTCATTTACACAACATTAATTTTCAGAATTTAACAAAGGAGATGTAACGTATGAAGCAGTGGACTTTAGAGGTGATGGGAGACAGATTTTTAGGGGAGGCAATGCAGGTCTGTAAGTCTGTCAGCCTACCACTTTGGTCCTGACTGAAATACCTCAACAACTTCAGGATGGATTGCAATGAAATGTTTTACATACATTCATGGCCCCTAGATGATGGTGCATACTGACCTGGGTGTTTTGTAAATTTTACTCCAGTGCCATCAGCGTCAGCTCTAACGGTGTTTAATGCTAATACGCTGATTTTAGCATGCTAGCACGCTAAACTGAGATGTGAACATGGTAAACATTATACTTTCTTAAGAAGAGCATGTTAGCATTGCCATTATGAGCATGTTGCATTCTGACATTAGCATTTAGCTCAAAGCACTGCTGTTTCTAAGTACTGCTGCTAGCATGGCTGTAGAGACAGGAACTGCCCATTGGTTCGACAGCCCATTGGTTCGACATCCCATTGTTCCGACCATATTAAACTCATTGTTCTGAAGTCCATTCCGAAATCATCATGACGCCCTGTGGTTAAGGTCTGGTTAGGTTTAGGCACAAAAACCACTTGGTTAGGGTCAGGAAAAGATCATGGTGTGGGTTAAAATGAAAAAGAAAGTGACAAACTCATAAGTCGTGAGCCTGCTCCGCCTCAAGCCGGTCGCAGCGCACCATACGCCTGCCGCGAGCCGTTCAGCACCGCGGACAGTTGGACTAATGGGATGTCGAACCAATGGGCTGTCGAACCAATGACATGGACCCGTAGAGTCTTGGGGCCCTGATTTAAACAATCTATAGCATATGGTTTAAAGTGCATGGCGCAAGACCCAACACGTTAGACCAGGTTGTTGTTGGTCAATGGCGCAAATGACATGCTGTGTCAAAATAGTGATACGACAACAATGCACCTGACCACACCTCATTTCAGAACCTAAAAGCTGGTGGGCGCTAGCTTACTTACACAATTTAGGTGCTTGCCATGAAACTGTCAGCTGCGTCGGTCTGAAACTAGAAATAATAATTGTACTGCGATATTTGCTGCTTTGCATGGAGTGCAAGATAGAGCCCTTAGTCTTGTTTTATCTTTTGACAGAGCTTGGCTAGTTGTTTCCCCTTGCTTTCAGTCTTTACAATAAGCTAAACTAATAATTTCCTGGCCCCAACTTCATATTGAATGGACAGATATGAAAGTGGCATCGATCTTCTCATTGACCCAAAATGTCAAACTATATCTTGAACCTGCTTGGTAAACCAGGTGTTTGGGGATTTGCCAAAAAAAAAAAAAAACATTTATGGCACAATCACAGCAACTGTACATGACTATGTATATTTTCTGACTGATACTTACATTTGTTATACTCAAACTCTGACCTTGAAAGTTAGGTTTTAAAGGTTGTGTCTCCTGCTCTAGTGCATTACTGTCACTGGGGATGCTGAATAGTGAGAGCTCCTACTAATCTGGCTTTAGAGAAAGTTACCTTCCTCTCCCGCCTCATCTCTTCTGCCATGTCGTGTGCATCTCCTCGGTATCAAAGTCCCACTGTGTACCTTCTAAACCGAGGCCCGTCTTAACAGGGATGTGCTGGCTTTGAAGCCCCCGTACAAGACAAAAAGAGCTTTCTGAAGAAATAATGGCTGTTTATATGGAGTGTGATGTGAGGAGCTGTCAGGCTCTGCCTTTAAGTTGATTTGCAGGAGTGTCAGAGAAGAGTGGGGGACTCGAGGAGGTGAATCATGGATTGTCAGAAATCAATTCTCTGGGCTGCTCTCTGGGGAGTACTCCAGTCATTGTCAACAATAGGCAAGATGAATAAACCAAATCTCCTGGAGAGCATGTAATAATCCCCAACATAATGGCATTGCCATATAGGATAATTCAATCTGAGCTTGAAAAAGGCAACTGTTGATCAGTGCTAAATTGAATATTTCAGATGTGTGCTTTGTGAAAATCCCAAAGCTCTCCCCCACCTGATACCCCATCTCTACCCTCAGACACCACTCTGCCCCCGCCCAACCCGCTTCACTCGTCAATCAGCTTTTTCATTGCAGCTCAGAAGAGCTGTTAGAAATCCACGAGGTTGAACAGCTGATGGATCACACAGTCTGTTTCATCTTCCCCTGCTTTACATTTTCTCCAGGCTCATTACTGCGCCCATATAGGCTCTCAGCTCCTGCTTGGCACTAGAACTTGTTTGCCTCATATGCATTGTGCGGCACCTCTATGTCAACAAGCTCAGTAGCTAAACACTTCAAACAATGCAAGTTTAATGAGCAACAAAGCAACAATGTACCTGAGGGTACAGCATTTTTCTCCATTCCCTTTGTCTCAACTGGCGCTCTAATACTGCTGTCTGAGAGTTGCTTATCCTCTCCTCTTGCTGCTGTAACGTGACATTGTTATGTCTTTGCATATTTTGTCGGAGTGATTATTTCAGAATCTATTGGCGTGGTGCCTGCCTTGATTTCAAAGGCACTCTGTAGAGTCAGGATATTGGGCAAAAATAAAACAAAAAGCTCCCTTGTTAACTTAATTACTGGGGACATTTTTTGTTCAGATGCTACAGTCACAGAGGAAGTGTCAAACTTGCAACAAATATGGAAGTCTGTGAAATTCTAATTACAATAACAATATAATTGTATAATAGTAATTGCTGTTGCGCTGTAACCAGTGTAACCTTTTAAACCATAGACTGTTTTTGCTCAGCTTTCACTCCCTTTATTCACAGTTTGTAGTGGTACTGCCAGGCATGTCATATATTGTTTGTTTCAGAATGTGTTAGGCCACTTGGAAATGCAGTCATTTTGCATATCAGTGGTACTATATACACCAATCAGCCAAAACATTAAAACCACTGACAGGTGAAGTGAATAACTTTGATTATTTTGTTCCAATGCATTGTTCTGCTGGGAAACCTTTGGTTCTGGCTTTCATGTGGATACCACCTGACATGTTCCACCCACTCAAACACCATTGCACACCAAGTACCCCCCCTCATGGCAACAGTACTCCCCAATGGCATTTGACCCCCAGGAGAAGAAAGCAGCATGCCACACTACAAAACCTGTTTAGAAATGGCCTGTGGAGCGTGACAAAAAGCTCAAGGTGTCAACCTGGCTTCTAAACTTCCCAGGTCCCAATCTGCTCAAGGATTCTTGTGATGTGCCAGTACCCTAAACGTACCCCTAATCCAAGGTGGGCCCTCCTTGGATTGGACTTGGCTCTGACCTGTTGAGGCATGGACACAGGATCTCTGGGAGTGTCCTGCAGTGTCTGGCACCAGTGCGTTGGCGGCAGATCCATTTAGTCGAGTGGGTTGTGAGGTGGGTTTATGGCACGTGCCACAGGTGCTCATTCAGACTGGGATCCAGGGAATTTGGAGGCCAGGTTGACACTTTGAGGTCTTTGCCCCTTTTCTTGGGCCATTCCTGAGTGACATTTGCAGTGTGGCATTGTGCATTATCCTTGGTCTGCAATGGTCTTTGAGTGGGTGGAACATGTCAGGTGGTATTCACATGAAAGCCAGAACCAAAGGTTTCCCAGCAGAACAATGCATTGGAACACAATAATCAAAGTTATTCACTTCACCTGTTAGTGGTTTTAATGATTTGGATGATCAGCATATGTTACTCAATATCAAATTGTTTCAATTATTTCCCTGTCTATCAAATTATTTTAACCTCAAGAAAATAGCCATTTTGTCTATTTTGGGGTAACTCAGATGTGAGTTTTTGGCAGTACAAGTCCCATCATCCTTTGGGTGATGGAAACAGAAAGCCCAAGCCGTTCTCATTCCTGGGTCGTTAAACACCAACTCTTTATCGCACCCCATGGCGTGTGATAGCAATGCACAGTGTACCATTTAACACCTATGTGTGATTCACAGCTGAAACACATTGTGATAGGGGGTTAATGATGTGAAATGGCTGCAGTTAGATTTAGGCAAAACTGATTGGCTTGGATTAAAAGACAATGTGTTGTTAATACATTATGGAAGTGACATCAGTGTGCGGATTTTCCTGAGTGAAAGTCATGTATGTGGACTTTATCGCTTTTATTTTACATCAGTTGCTCTTAGTTTCAAATATTGCTGCAGATGGGCTTACACTGGAGTTAGCTGAAAGCCCAGTGTGTCTCATAAACATGCTGAAAGGTGCCTTTGGTATCAATATCACACACTGAGGGGCGTGATA
This sequence comes from Epinephelus moara, assembly GCF_006386435.1. NCBI lineage: Eukaryota > Metazoa > Chordata > Actinopteri > Perciformes > Serranidae > Epinephelus > Epinephelus moara. The sequence continues at coordinate 10,238,000 of NC_065506.1, read as the reverse complement.
AAGCATTGACAACCTGGGAATGAGAAGGGGCTGAAAAACTAGCAGTTTTTTGTTTTTTTTTCTCCTCAAAATTGTTATTTTGGCTTTTTTGCCTTTAATAGATACAGCAGGTAGACATGAAATGAGAAAAACAAAAAAGCAAAGGGCCATGGTCCAGACTCAAAACCTGACCACTTATAAGGACACAGCTGCATAGGGCGCATGCTCTACCAGGTACCAGGCGAAGGTGTTGTGATAGATTTATCATTCATTCCTCTGGTGCCACTGCCCAGGTTTGCACCAGACGTAATGTAGCAGAGTGACGTCATTACAAGCGTACAACATGATGACACAGAAGACAGACACCTTAGCTTTCTGCTGCCACAAAAACAAGAAAAAACTGTAGCTGTAGCTGTAGCTATTATGGTTTTTATTTGAGATTGATTTATATAGGCCTACAGCTTTACAGCAATCTCCCATGGCCTTAATAGGGAAATGCTGGCGTAATTAAGGCAAAATACCACATTTGCACAACACGTACGCTAAGGTAACTTAAGGTCATCACATAATGACAGTGAGGACAAAAGCTTTAGCTTCCTGCTGCTAAGAGAATGAGCACTCTAGTTATTATAGTTCTTACTTTAGATCTGTTAAAACAGAATCATGCAAATAACGATCTCCCGCAGCCGTCCTCATGAGGTCTGCTTTTTTACATTATATGTTTTTGTATGTAAAGTCCTTATCCATCAAGTAACTAGAACTGATATCTGTCAAATAAACGTAGTGGAAGCAAAAATGTACATAAAATGGGTATACTCAAGTGAAGTACAAGTATCTCAATTTCTGTTTTTATTTTTTCACCACTGCAGGAAAGACTGCAGCACGCTGAAAAAGTAGCATGTTGAATGTCAGGTAAAAAAAAAGGTGTGAATTTTGGTGTGAAAACGCATCAACTCTCGTCATGGTTAGCCCTCATTTTACTGAGGTACTGGTGAAAGAATCTTGCAGAGGAGGTCTGTTGTCACTGGTGTCATGCATTGTTACCAGTTGTTACAGTACATTTTAAATATCCACCTCATCAGCTGGTCAGTCATGAATACATTTGGCTCCAGCTACGACTTGTGTGTTTAGCAGCAAGCTAGCTTGGAGCATTTTGTTGTATTTGAAAATTCCCAAGCTTACAGTACTAACCAGCCTGGAGAGAGTAACAAAGTCATTCTCACCCAGATTCAAAGTAAAATCCCAACCACTTATCACAGGAGGAAGTCAAATCAAAGATCGTTTTTTGGGGGGGCTGCCTGGTGAGAAGCATCTTAAATTACAGAGACCCAGACGTGAAGGATCCTGCCTGCTCCCCACCAGCACTTCCTTGCTGAGCCGAAGACTCCCACCTTGCATCTGAGATTTTGCTTCCCTCTGCCTCTTGAGCTCCCCTGTGGCTGCTTAGAGGAGGGTGGGCTGGGTGGTCTCACTACTGAACTACATTGCAGCTTGCAAAGCCACAGTGAGCCTGATATCATTTCATCATGTACAGAGTTTACTAGATGAAACATATTTGGCAACTTCAGCAATGTCCGTGCTACTTTTGTCTATCTGGCCAAAAGGCTGTAGCAAACATGCAGCCATGCTAATGAGCTGCATTTTAAACCTCCTATTAAGTAACTTTTTATGTTCCGGTCCAAAATAACTTCACTTTGTTGTCCTCAGGTTTTTGATTACTGCAGAGATTTGAGCTTCAACAGGCATTTCATAAAGTTAACAACAGCAGCCTGGGTTTATTTCAGTTCTGATATCAAAGACCCAACCGAAAGCAACGAGGACCTCAAAGATATTCGAACCGCCGCTTGAAGCAACATCATTAGCAGGTCACTGGCAGTGCTTATGCAGAATTTGGTAATCTGTTATTAGCAGCAGTGAAATGTAAATGGACAGGCGTAAACATCCTCGATTGTACAATTTCACATCCTCTATTGTGTGATTCACAGCTCACAAGTCAACTAAGAGGAATTCATAATTCCTGAATGTGTTTTCTATGCTAATATTTTCTCAGAAATCAAATAAAAGGGAAGGGATTAATGTTTGTCAATGTCATATGATAATTGGTCAAGGGATCAGAATATTGATTTGGTGGCAAAATTAGATTTTCAATCTTCCCCAAATGAAAACCTGCTTCAAATTAAATCTCTTGCTGTCTGTCTGCCTCGCTCTTTCTCTGGGCTTTTTTCTCCTCTCACATTCTGCATGGACTTCAGAAAAAAAATAAAGTTGAAACGAAATGGAGAGACAATACTGGTATTCAGAAATGGCACATACTCTTTCTCCTGCATGCACACACACACACACACACACACACACACACACACCATCTTCAGGCTTCAGCAGTGTTGTAGGTGATGAATGACACTCCAGTTGGTGATCAAAGCAGGTGAGTGGAGCCGGGTAGCAGAGAGGCGGTTCCTTCTACTGTTACACTGCAACACAATGCTGCTCCTGTAGCCCTCTGGCTCCGGCTGGGCTGCTCCAGGTACAGCGCTGCCTTGTCATCTCCCTCTTCTCTGTTATTTATCCGTGGCGCGCTAGCGTTGCTCACTCATGCACAGCAAAAAACCCGGCGCATTCTTATTACCTTCTCTCCACTGTTGTGTTTAATAAGTAGATTGTGCAAAGAGAATACATTCATATGTTTTCAATACATGCGGGGAGAGGTGGAATTGGAAATTACTCTTTATTGTGTTGTTTCTGCAGGAGGCTTTTTGTGCTCCTGAGCTCCAGATTCTCATCCATTGTAATTGCCTTGGGCTGAGAGAGGGGTCATGACTATAGGAGCTGGAGGCGAGCTGCTTACACGCCTGTACTAGAGCTCAATATTTCAAGCTCTGAGCAGCCGTGCTCTCCTCTCCTGTGGTCTGAGAGTGGCTGTCACACATTCAAGCTCCCTGCAACACAGCCACAGTGCCTTTATTACTGATGGTGTACACGCATGCCCACAAACCTGCACACGCACACAAAAGCAAACACAAAGAAGTAGCCGTTATAAAAGTTCTCTATCGTCTATCGATCCAGCCTCCGCTGAGCATCAGTGCTGCACTTTTTTGTCCCATAGTTTTTCAAATATTTCAAAACAAGGTCCAGATTGTAAACTACCACCACTGTCTTCAATTTTTTCCTACTCATTTTCCCAACAATTCCTCTTCATCATAATGAAAAGTGGCTGAACTTTCCTTGGAAGAATTGTGCCAAAGCCAGTACTTTTACAGCTGAATCTGTGCACACACATATAGAAATACTAACATAGGAATAACCCTACTGTGGTTGGATGTATAATAATCATCAAAAAATTAACAAACATCAACTTTTTTAACCCCTTCAGAACTCAGTTATTTTCCAAACACACAAAAAATATTTGTAATGGTGAAGAATCTTAACACAGAAATGACCTAATAGGAAAAAATACAATACATGGTCTTAACAACCTACCAAAGAGAGCATGATTAATTTTTCATTAATGGTTAACTCATATCAATGAATAAAGTGATGCTTTAAAACACATAGCATACTATGTCTACGTATTGCATTGTGTTGGTCATTACGACTCTAAATATCCTCGATTAAACACAAATAATGTACTCAAACAATATGATTAATAGACTGAAATGTGCCTTGTGTGTCCTCCTTGCCTTATAGTCAGCCACGCTGGTTAAAAAGGGCTGTAGTTTTATTGCAGTCCACTTTAGATGATGCGGCACACTGTGATTGGTTTAGAGACATCCTATTGAAGAAGTTTGTGAACTTAGGTGGAGTCAGAACACAGTCATCATAGATCTAGACATCCCGAAAAGTTAGGTCAATTTGAATGGACAAGGCAACGGAATGGGTAAAGTTTGCAAATTTCATAGCCAACAGGACAACAATGGAGACTTAAGATGAGTGGCAAAATGATGATCAAACAATAAAAATGTCACGCATGAAATAGGATTGATTTAATTGTACGGTTATATTAATTTTAGTGGAGATGCTATAAGCTCCATAAAATAACTATGATGTGTACTACAGTGTAAAAGAACTGCTATTTCTAGAGTTAAGGAGGGGAGCAGCGCCTGTCCACACAAATAAGAAGCAGGCTCTGTTCTCACAAGCCCAAAGCTTGTGGCTGTCTTAAGTAGGTGATTTACATACTCAGCTGTAATTGGATGGTTACTTTCAACCACTGACACTATTTTGGTGCACTACCGAGTAAATTTCCCAAGTTATATGTTTTAGCACATTGTTTTTAAGTCACCATTGTTTGCTTAAGTTTTATTATACATGGTGGAAACATGGAGACAATCAGCTTTTTCCACATTTGCTTAAAGGGCTTTTACATAGTTAAGCTGGAGCTAACAGCTCAGCTGCCAACAGTGTGCTTCAGTTTCTAGAGGGCATAACAAAGGTCTGTTTGGTTGTTTAGGTTTTTCCCCCTGTGCATCAGAGGAAACATTTTTGAACCTCTCCATGCTGCTGGGTGATTCTGAGTCTTGAATCGCAGGGTGCTGTGTCAACATGTTATTTGGAGGTCACATTCTCAGTTTGTGGCAGCCTGTCTGGCATCTAGTGGTTATGTGTTTTAAATGTAATTACTGTTAAAGAATCATCCTTTTCAGCCTCAAAGAAGAAGGATGGAAATTTAAAACATGGCTAGCCAGCTGTGTTAATTCTTTTGTCCCTTTTTCCGTAGCCTAGAGCAGACGTTGCGCTATACTTTTTCCTCCCCGGTCATTTTGACCGACAGGGTCATAAAAATCCGGTCATAATCTATTTTTACCGGTCATTTAAATTTTCGCTTTTAAATGATAATAAAGATATTCAAAGACATTTAGTTTTCATTCGTTCGTTTTTAATAAATCCAACAAGCAAGTTATAAAGTGTGCATTAATAAGGACATGAACGAAAAGATGAACAGTCACATCCACACACTGCAGTGCTTCAGTTCGGCGTCTGGTGTATTTTTCACGTGAGCTGCGAGCGCTTCTGTCAAGCTGGGTAGAGCGGATCGTACCAAACAGGAAGTCGGACACAGAAAAGTAAAGAAAATAAAATAACAACAGCTGGCACTGAGGAACGTATAAACTGTGTTTATAATTTAAAATAACACAACAGTGCATAACCGAACACATTTTTCAGTACCATAATCACTTCATTACAATTTTAATTTTGTGTCACTGAGCCTACAGACATAACAACATAAATAAAATGGTCAGAACAATATGCCCTATTCATTCAGTGTTTACCCAACACGCTCAATACATGGACATGCAATGACAAACTATCATTAACTTATTACGATATAAAAAACGATTAAAATATGGCCTTACCCATGTTTAAAATGACCTGTTGAAGTGAAAAAACGAGTACTGACGAGAACAGACGAGTGGAGTCGACGTTTAACCGGCGCAGAGAGCGCAGGAGAAATGCGCTGCCTGTGTGGACAGTCAAGCGCCTGCGAGTACACTCGCAGGACTTCTGCGGCACTAACGCATCTGGTGTGTCCAGGCCGTTATGTGAACAAGGCTATATGAAGCAGATGAATGACTTTTTCTCTGCAGTGTGAAAACGGCAGCCACTTAAACCACTGACTGTGCACTCCGCGGCCAAGTGGGCAGGGGTGGTAATTGCAACCAGTCAAAATGACCGACGGCCTTCAGATTTTCCGGTCATTGTTGTAAAAAACCGGTCAATGACCGAGAATGTCCGGTTAACGCGACCCCTGGCCTAGAGTTGTGCGTTTCAGCAAGGGATGGTAGATTTTGGCCTATGATTTTGATAAGGGCTGCACCACTTTTAGCTTCCAATATCAATACCTAACTACAGATTTGAAACAAAGTCTAATGTTATGTAGTATCAGTGTTGTGCATGATGGACATACTCATGTTTTTAGTTAATGGTCATCTGAACGCATGAGTTTGCAACTTAAGAACTTGAACGTGGGCCTGGTCACTCTTGGGACAGTTAACAATGCTCATTTTTGGAGGATTTATAGCACCCTTTATGCTGACACAATATCATCATGGCTAAGGCTAATGGCACCTCAGACAAGACAGCTACTCATACAGTTGAAGCCAGTTATGGATGAAGAGGTGAAGAGGTCGATACAGATTCCAATGGAAAAAATCTCACATTTACATGCAATTTGTCTGAAAGGAAGTCCAAGTGTCATATATTACATTTATATATTAACATGAAAGACTTCAACGCAAACTTGTTTATTTTTTCAGACTGTGAACTTAGTTCAAACTTAAAACTGTAAAAGTTTAACATTAACAAGTTCATTTTAGTCTGTGTGAACTGAACTTAGAGCTAGCTCTTGTGAAGTGTGAACATGCACAACACTGTGCAACACTAGCATTAGCAGCTAACGCTATTTCCAAAGCACACTGGCCCTGAGCTCTGCTGCTTGTTGAAGGCAAAAAGGCCTACAGTTTGTAGCAATGTTAAAAATACCAACCAGATTTAGATTAATGTTACTAAGCTATGATAGAGGTGAACAATGCCCATTCTCCATCATTCATTAAGAAATCCTTCCTCATTTAAGACAAAAAGGCACCCAGGGTGAATGCTCATGCCTCCTATGGTTGGTGTTGCAGTAGGCATATGTTTCTGATCAAATACATAAAGTAATAGTATGGAAATGATATAAACTGAGAAAATATTGTTTCTCTTTCAATTAAGTTGCTGCACTCTTAGAAAAAAGGGGTTCATCAAAGTTCTATATAGCACCCTAACGTTCTATATCATCTACCCAAGAATCATCCGTCTAAAAGACCTTTTATAAAATTTCTGTAAGACAGCAGAGAAGCCTTTTAAAAAAAATACCCACTGGATAAGAATTAGGCTACTCTTTAAATTAAAACAATTACGAACTTGTTTCAGACAATAAATAAATATGAAGGAAGACATTGTATCATATTGCATCATTAAAGCTGCAGTAGGTAGAAAGCCTGAAAACGGTTGATTTTTGAGTCTCATCTGAGTTAGGTTTCGTTCGTCTCCGCCCTGAGCCCCTCCTACCAGACGAACATGCAAGTATTTTATCCTACTTGCTTCTATTTCTCCTTCTCTGGCAGCCTCGGCTCTCCCTCACCACGCAGCAGCCCGCCCCATCCCTCCCTCGCGGCCCCGCACATATACCCCCGAGGCTTGGCTCTCCCTCTCTGCGTAGCAGCCCTCCCCGTCCCTCCCTCGCGGACCCGCACATACTCCCAAGCCTCGGATCTCCCTCACCGCGCAGCAGCCCGCCCCGCACATACCCCCGAGGCTCGGCTCTCCCTCTCCGCAGAGAGCCCTCGGCTCCGCTGCCACGGCCAAACCGAGTTCTGTCTTCCTTTTTTGGGGTTGTTTAGCCGTGTAGGCAGTTGCTGTGCTGGAATAGCTATTTTACCTGGTGCACTTGCTGCTTGCTCTCCCCTTCTGCCGGCGGCATGGGAACACGCATATGCAGTTGGTCTGAGCTGACCTTTGATTGGTTGATGCACATCGGCACGATACTGATTCTTTAGAGGCTGAACACAGAGCCATGGTGAGGTGCAGAAACCTATTGTTTGTCTCAGACCACTTGATTTGCATTATGCTTAGAGGATTAGAGGATATTACTCAATTATACCAAAACAATGTTGCCTACTGGAGCTTTAAAATACTGTATGTGTACTGTTTTGTATCAGATCATGTATCTAGATACTGAATGAACTGAGAGCTATATATACATACCCATACTCATTTAATAACAGTAAATCTGATTAAAGGACCATACAGCATCATTGTTACTTGTCAATATGTTTCATTTTATTTTGACTTATTCCCTTGACTACTGGCTATTTTGTCATGGGAACATCATAAAGCTTTAACTTTTGATTGTACAAATTCAGACTCACATGGTGTCTTGGGTGCATTTTGATGCCAAGAAAAAAACACTGCACATTACTACAGGGATCATCATTTCTTTTCCATGTATTAGATATGACCTTCTCCTGCTCACTCGGAGAGTGTGGGAAGCTGGTGGGCGTAACATTGCATACTGACGGGCGGATGGTTCTATCTGTGGATAAGAATGTTTTTTCAGCTGGTTTAGTCATGTCAACTGGGAGCATTAATCACAGGGTATCAGAGAGTCATGTAAACAGCTTAACCTGGATAACACAACACCGGCATTTTAGAAATTGGCTGTTTTTGTCAAATTACCTTTAACATGTTGGTAGAGGAGTACCTCGAATTTCCTTTTTCTGCGCTTTTTGTCATGTGCACAGTTAGCTTAAAGGACATTAAAAGCAATATTTTACTTTATTTTACTTATTGTCAGCAAATCCCATGAAAAGAATAGACCAAAACCACCACTGAATTGATCCTACTAACAAGTAATATCTGTGTAGCCTGAAATAGCTTATTCCTCTGTGCTGTAGAGCTCTATTGTTGTCTAACAGCAATTTAAATCACATCAATGAGCAACATCGTAGCACTTAGTGATAAAAATCTAGTTCTTTCAATTAACCCCCTTTGTGTCGGCTGAACAACCCCTTTGGTTCTTTTGGTTCACCTACACATAGCTTTTGCCGTTTTAGTCCAGCCTTGTCATTGTTCTTCAGCTCAGTGGGTGTGTGCTTTGTGCTATTGGGTTAGCTCATTGAATGAGAGTCTGGTGCGGCGGCTTTTAACCTGGATCTTATGAACAACTGTGCAAGCAACGACAGAGGCAGGATTTTGGATTCACTCCCCCTTGCAAATTGAGTTAACTCATCTCCCTTAGTTGCTCAAAAAGAACAATTCATTCGCGAATCCAACATCAATAGTTGCCCAGGGTGATAAGTTCCTTCATTACTATAAATGTGGCCACTAGTATAATTTCAGTCAATACTACATATGCTAAACTCCACTAGCCTGCTGCTGTAAACACTTACCAGAGCAGAGTATTGAATGTGTATTAATCCACAGCTGAAAATAGTCCCCAACAAATGTACTATGTACTCATATTTGAGCAACATTGGCTAAAACCTACAGTGCCTGGCTGTTAAAGGAAATACTGAGGCGTTTTGTTGGTAATGAAAATATTTCTGACCTGTTGATTTACATCTTACTCATTCTCGGAACCGATTGGCTGTATTCAGCGTCTAACTTCCGGCAGACGGCGATACAGCCTCTGGGGGCAGACCCCCGATTTTTTGGCATTCCAGTTTGATTTGGGCGGAGGAGGCGAATTTCCGTTTCCGACTTCCGTTTACATATAAGTAAATATGCTGAACCATTGTGATGGATTCGGAGTTTGCAGTGACGCCAATTATGTTCCGCCTCGATAGTTCACCGCACGGAGCGTTTAACCTGGCAACAACTGCAGCCGGCTCAAATGTGATTGGTCAATATCAGGCGGACTACAAACAGCCTACAACCGGAAACCAGGGCTCTTCCGCTCTTCTTCTGGAGGCAAGATCTCTGGGGTTTGCCTACAGACTCTACATTCACTGAATGTAGAGTCTGTATATAGAGACTACATCTTACTAAAATCGAATGAGCTTGTGGCTGATTTCCACAGGCCTGGTAGGAAGTTTGGAAAGCACTGAGTGGGCTAACACATTTTTTTGTGTCAGTGTGTTCGTGGAATTTGTTGACACACAGGGAATATTCTTTAAGAATCCTCAAACAGCCACACATTATCTAACATTAAAGAAAAGTTAAGTCTTTTTTTCCCCATTGTCAATCCATGCATCATGAGGGTAAGGTGACAAGCAGGTAAATTTACCTTATCATACCACAAAGGGTTTGGCTGATACACAGCATCAAACTCTTACAAGTAAAACCGACATCCTATTCTTGAATTATGTGAATACATAATATACATGAATTAGTGTGTATGCCATATATTTGAATGGTGAGCCAGATTACACTGTTCTTTCAGGTAATAGGCTGGCTCTCCCCCACAGGCCAGTTTTGGCTTGGCAGAGCTGGCCTTGGTTAATGGTCTAGTAGCCGGCTCTGGTCTGTGGTGCTTTGGCAAAGCTGGAGAGGGCTCCTCCTGAAACGCAGGGAGATTAGTCGGAGGGCAGGTGATAACCTCACTGTCTGAGGCAAGCTTCCTCACTGCTAATACCAATTAACCCTTGCCTCATGCACTCCCTCACAGGGATACACTTACATGTATGCACGCACATGCACACACCCACATGTACACACACTCGACTGCTGCACCACCTTGATCTGGCTGTCTTCGCTTCAGGCCTGGATGGTTCAGGCTGTGTGACCCAATGATTCTGCCTGGGGTCTCTTTAATCCCTTAGGTTTGTCCCAAAATGCATCAGCCCCCTTCAATGGTGAGCAGAGGATCTCTACACAATTACCTCAAAGTCCTTCTCTATCTTCAGGGGTAAGCCTCTATTTACATATGTCCAAGAAGCAAGAGCTCTGACGCTCTCTAGAAGTGTTAATACCAGCTTGTGAGAACTACCCCTGAAACCTCCATCTGCCTTTTCCCCTACCACTGCAAACTGCCTGAGTATCTCACTGTTTTCTTCAATGTCCAAATGAATCTGGTTACACACAGTGAATCTTGCTAAATTGTGTGTCACACCCAAGGTTTTCTCAAAATGATAGTGGGTCAAAGGTGTGGATCAGAAGAAGTTCAAAAGCCTTCACCCTGCTTGTCACTTTTCTGCCGTCAGGAGTGTGCTCAGCAGATGAAATTTACCGGGATAAGGCTCAAAGAGGAAGGGAGGTGACCAGAGAAAATGAAAGATGAGCCACTCTGACAGAGTAATTGTGCAGTGGAAAGTATCAGTAACCTAATTAACACTGCACTGTAGCCTTTGCCGCATTCAGATCCTGCTCTGATATGTTTCGTGATGCGTTCTGACACTGTAGTTAGGGGAATCATTTCCTAGTGCATGGTGGTATGAGCAGTGTAATTGCACTTTAGGGTTTAGAGTTATTGCATTATGTAAATGACTTCAGAGTCATGTGGAGGATAACTTAATGATGTCCCTAACCAGTTGTACTTAACATGACAGAAAGGAGTTTTTCAGGTTTTGTTGTGAAGCAATATCCTTTTTGCCATCGCCACTGCAAGGAGGACAACATTTTTTGAAGACCCCAGAAAGCTTGTTTTCTTAATCAGCCTCTTACTTTGGATCTAATCTGGAACTGATGTGGCTCAGCTGGGAAGAGGTGATGTGGCATACTTCCCTGCATCAACTATTGATTATTTAAATTCAAATCAAATGACAGTTGGTGGATTGCTTAGTCATTGTCAATAAAATCTGACCAAACCACACCTATACAGTCTTGATGTTGCAGAGGTTTTGAGTCTTAAACTCTGAAAGGATTGATCTTTTGAATTGGGGTTATATATGGTACTTATCGAAAGTGTATTACCTCCAGTGGATAGAGGTGGTACGCCCCCAGTTTGGAGAAGCAGGAAAACCACCATGGAAGCTAAGCAATGTTATATGTTAATGTTAGCAATATTAAAAGATTAATAACAGTTTAAGTGTGCTCTACACTGACAATATTTCATTGCTTTACCTTGCCTTTACAGCCCTTTTCAACAGGAAGGCCATTAACAGCTTCAGTTTCCCATTTACAGTATGCTCTCAACAAAACCACCAGACTCCTTGGATAAAAGAAAAACAGTAATTAAAGCTTGCTGAACATGGAAACTGCTGGTTTATGACTGCCTTGATTTGTTTGTGTTTTTGTGTGACTGTGGTGAATCCAAACTTACCCTTTTAAATGTCACAGTCATACAATAACAAACTAACAAACCAATTGAGGTAACAGTAGACCAGCAGCTTCTGTGCTCTTCTTCAGTTCCCTGTCGAAGTAATTGCTCTCTGACAGCAAGGTAAAGAGGTGAAAATATTCTTAAAATCTACATATAAATATGTCTTAAACTGATACGGATTATTATAGGTGAGGCTTTTTTTAAATGGTGGAAATATTTATTGCTACCCCTGTCCGCAGCAGTACAATGCTTAGCGTCTGTGTCGGTATCGTGCCTCTTTCTCCAAACTACTGACATCCATTCTAGGTACTACGCCGACTATGGATAAGTACCTCATATAACCCCACTTCAAAAAACAAACTATGCCTTAATAGATCAAATGCAAAAAAATTGATTTGCTATTTTAACAAGAAAAGGAGAAAAACAATCAACTGCTATTTAAAGTTTTCACGTGTGATATGTCTTACGCAATCCTTGGACCTAACCCCAATGATTTTTTAAACAGTGTTTTTGTGCTGTACATTATTTTGTTATGACAGACAGCCATATTGTATGTGATATTCTGCAAAAGTCGTATACACCCAATTATACCCAATGTGTCTCTGTTCCCTCTGTTTGAAAAGTGGAAATGTCTCCAAGACCAAAATAAGTCACAGATGTTCCATTGGATATTGTACAAATTCAAATGAGCCAAGGGTAAAATCAGATAGAATTTCTCATATCCTGAAAAGGTGTCAGTGAACATATATCTTTGAATCTACATCATCATTGTTTTATTATCATGATTTTGGCGACAGTACAAGTGAACTCTGCTCTTCAGCCTGATGGGGGTTAGGCTGATGAACTCTGGCATTTCAGACACACATAAGAGGAGCGCAGTATGCCTTCTTCCTCATCTTGGTCCCTGGCTATTACAGCTGCTCCACGGTGGACCCTCAGTCTAAATTTACATCAAAATCTTTCTGATCAGAGCAGCTGCTCGCAGCAATGGTCAATTCAAGGTTTTGTGTGTCTGCTGGGGTCCTTATGCTGGCTGGCAGATGTTCATTAGCCAGCTAGCCTTTCATCTCAGTATGGAGAACAATGGTCTGGCACTCTGTCCTGCTCTTTCATGAGCTAATAAGGCATCATATCTGACCTCAAACCAGGCAATAATCCATTCAGCGCTGAACACCTGGGATCGAGCCGAAATTCAGCGCTCAAAGTTGCCAAGAACTTGACAAACTTCTGTGGGCAGAGATCGTTCTGCCATCTAATATTGTTTATATGAATGATTTTAATGTGTCTCACAATCTAATTAATGTTCAACCCCCCTCTGGTGCATCATCTGTTTTTGCAGTGGTGGTCTGTTTTTTGCACTTTTTGATGGATAGATACAGTAGAGTCCTGTGTTGTATTAGCATACTGAATAGATATTCTCAAAGGAAAAGAGATTTGCCTTCTTGCTGAGAGTTAGATGAGACGATCAATAGGTTGCCACGTCTATACAATAAATGTGAGGCTACATCCAGCAGCTGGTTAGCTTAGCTTGGCACAAAGACTGGAAGCAGGGGGCAATAGCTAACATTAGCCTGGTTTTGTCCAAAGGCAATGAAATCCACCTTTCCAAAGCTTGACAATTAGCACATTGCCTCTAATTTTCTCCAATGAGTGCAAGAAACTAAAGAGTTAGAATAACATAAGTACTTTTCCAGTCTTTGTGCTGAGCTGTATCTTCATATTTACCATGATTATGAGACAATGGGCCCCTGGGCACAGACATGCAGAAGGCCCCATCACCTCTTCTACACAGGAGCTGGACACACAGATTTGACTGTCGTTAATCCATCCTCTTTTTGCTGTCGTTTTGCATCTCTTTATAGTCAGAATGTCTTTTTGTGGTATTATGTGTGTGTGTGTGTGTGTGTGTGTCTGTGATTGTTTTGCCCCTTTTTGTAGTCATCTTATGTTTCTTTCTGGTCATTTTGAGTCTCTTTGTAGTTGTTTTGCATCTCTTTGTTGTCATTTTGTTTCTCTTTGTGACTGTTTTGCCCCTTTTCATAGTCTTAGTGAGTCTTTTTGCGTCTCTTTGCAGCTGTTTTACATGTCTTTGTAGTCGTTTTGCATCTTTTTGTAGTCTTTTTGCATATTTTTGTGCTCTTTTTGTGCCTCTTTGTAGCCATTTTATGTTTCTTTGTGGTCATTTTGAGCCTCTTGTCTCGTTTGTCTTCTGGACTACTTGTTGATTTAACGTCCCTTTCTGACTGCATAAAAAACCCTGCTAACACCCTGAAAGATCTGGCTTTTTAAATCAATGGGACAGGTTTTCATCTGCATTTACACCCAGGTCAAATGACTCTGCAGTAGACACTGGTATTTATTGCCTTTCGCTCCGATAGGCATTGGTGGGAACACAACACCCAGGTGAACACGTTCATTTTAGCCCCTTGACTGGCGAGATGCAATGATGCGCCACCACAAAATACCATCTGTCACCCAAGCAGCTCTCAAATATTGGTCCAAATTGGTCTTTAGCAAGTTTGAAAGAGAGACTGAATAAATGAGCTTTATAAAAAAAGTAGCCACTGGTTTTCACTGACCTGTTTTCCAGCCTGTCTGTGACGTAAAACATGACACACCAAAACACACACACACACACACACACAAACAAAGAAAGGCATGCTCGTTTGCAGCATAGCTGTGTACACACCTCTGGTCTGGAATGGGAAAGGAGTCTATAGCTTATATTTAGTGGGTTTACCCATGCTAAAAAATTTTTTTGCAAGTGAAGGCCATGACACTTTGGGCCCTTGGGCCTGTGCAGGGTAGGCCTGTTCATTAATCCAACTGTGATATTTACTGTACAGTAATGACAACTACTGCAGCAGTCTTCAAGCTACACTCTTACCACAAACACTGTATTTTCACCTGTGGTCACCTATTTACTGTCATATTGGGGGCTGATGGGTAACCCATGAAGCTGAGCTTGTTCAGTAAGTTTTCACTCTAAATCACCCACAGCATATGTCAGAGGAGAGTAGCAGTGACTCCATTTAAAACACACACACCTCAATGTCCAGTGTTATTTCCACTGCGGCCTCCGGAGCGGCCCGGTCGGCCTGGCTGAGCTAACTCAAGGGTTGCAGGGTAACTGTGGTCATCAGCCTGTCACCAGCAGGGACACATTATGTGACAATGATATGTGGTGTGAAGCATCGACATGTCATCTTTGACTAGAGCATGAGCCGTCTTGGCATGGATGCCTCAGTTTGTGCCACAGCTGCCTGCAACCTCTGGAGGGGAAGAGTCGCCGTGAGCCCGCAATGACTTGTTTACTATAATCAACCCCAAGGATTTCCCCTATCTACTTATACATATGCATGTTCCCAGTGCCAGCATACACACACTACTTTTGAGAGAACATGCTTTTGAAAGCTCAAATTAAGCATGACCCGCAAATCAAGCCTCTAACCTCAAAGAAGGCCTCTTTTCAAAACTAAAATGCCCTTGCTCTGCCATTGTTGTCTTAAAAAGTACCACTAAAAATTTACATAGCCAAAATAAAATGCTTATTGTTCTAGAACTGTGGTCTTTTCTGAAAGGGAACTCATTGTAAATTTTAAGTGATGCTGAATATTATTTACAAACATGGTAAAGATATGTGATTTTTTTTTCTCTCAATCCGTCCATCACTTTAGTTCAGACTGAAATATCTTAACACCTACTGATAGGACTGCCATGGAATTCGGTACAGGTGGCCATGGTGCTCAAAGGATCAATCCTAACAGTTTCAATGAACCATGGGAGTTTCCTGTAGTGCCCCCAGCGGGTCAGGCTTTTCACATTCCAGAGCAATATGTTAACATCCATGAGATGGATTGACCAGGCTCCTGTGAGGGCAGCTCAGTCATGCTTACAATTTTCCCCAGTGGCCACTCATGGCATTGCAGAAAAAAAAAAAAAAAACTCATCAGCGGCCGAAAACGCATTTTCCCTTGTAAAGGAGAAAAAAACTCAAATGCAAACAAAGTCAGTTATGACTCTATCATAAGGAATTTTTAAACAGTGGAGGGTTTATATTTGTTAAACTTTCCTTGCACCGAGAAAAATTATTTAAAAATCATGTGACATCATCACAATGTTAAGTCTATAAGCCAAGCGGGTGTGGCCAGCAAGGGAAACACTACTGTACATATTCAGTGGGCTGCATAGCACAGAAATAAAGCCGGGAGCTTGAAACTGTTGCAACAGATGCACAATTACATTGGACTGAACAGGCACCACCCTGGGGTCTAGTTATCAATATACATCTATACGATTGACACAAAGGTTTTTGCAGGCATTTAAAGTCCCAGTGAAACTGAAGTTGGAGCGTCCTTTGCTTCTGAACTGTGACAAATTTACCCTAAAATAGAATATCTGAGCAGTGTACAGGTACAAAAGAGATTTAAATCTAATCCTTGACATTTGATTGGACCTCTAAAAAGTGGGCGTGCTTAGAGTTTGGAACAGTATGGTGCTACATATGGTGTGTGATGCTCTCCCCACACACTCCTCCCTCACTTGGGGCACACTCATCCTGAAAATACTGTGCACCTATTTTGTTACCGTTTCAGGGTTGAACAACATGTTTTGTGGAAACAGTGTGAAGCAGAGTGACAATGGGCTTTTAGGTAAGTTTTCTTTCATTTGGTGGGTGTGTCAGAAGTGACATGTAAAATCCCCCACGCCGTATTTGAAAGGCAGAGCACTTGCAGAACACATCACCACTGTTTCCCTTTAAAGAAATGTTTTGCTATGTTTTGTCAGGGCTGAACATGCCCCTATTGTTAGTTTAGAGGGAGGACGAGGGAGAGATGAATGATTTAGCCATTGTTCTGAAAATAAAAATAAAGGTGTTGGTCACTGATATTTAAACACACATCTCTTCCTATCTGTCTTTATATCACTCTGTTAGCGGATACAACCCATGAACAGTGAAGTGTGGTTTTGTATGACTGCTGTAGGTAGTTGCCTAAAGTCTTGTTTGATTGGATGAACTTTTGTAAAGGCCTCTGAAATGTTTTACAGTAAAGAGAAAGGATGGGTTTAATCTTGAATTATTTTTTTTTGACATTTATTTTTCATATAATAAGCAATATGAACAAATAACACAGAGACACAGGATTAAAATCAGGGCAATCTATTTTCCATTTAACTTGTATTTTAATAGTTCCCTGTCAGCGTGTTCTAATGACTTTGGCAATCCCTGACTTTTCCCTCTCATGTTACCATGACGTTGACAGGGGCAGTTTTGAATGAAATGTCTCAACAACTATTGGATGAATTGCTATGGAATTTACAGACATTCATTTTCCCTCAGGATAAATTTGAACAACTCAAGTGATCCCTCAACTTTTTCTCTAGGGCCATCATTAGGTCTAAATTTTAATTGCCTTAATAATTTGGTTTATGGACAGAATTTTACATTTGCAATACTTACATCACTTGTGTTTAAACCCAGCAAGAATAGAGATAACTATTTGTTTGACAGAGGATTGATCACAATTCTGCCAACACCACATTTGCTTAGATTTCACAACAGAACACATAAATGTGTTCTTGATGTGTGATGCATATAGAATATACTATACCTGTCAATCAATCTATAAGAAAC
This sequence comes from Epinephelus moara, assembly GCF_006386435.1. Taxonomy (NCBI): domain Eukaryota; kingdom Metazoa; phylum Chordata; class Actinopteri; order Perciformes; family Serranidae; genus Epinephelus; species Epinephelus moara. Next base: position 10,220,652 of record NC_065506.1, on the reverse strand, counting down.
ACATGCATTTCGTCTCCTTATTTATAGCACTTCTACCTTTCTAACTGAAAGGTGTAGGTAGCACTTCATTACCACTTAGGCAACTGTAGGTAATCACATCGAGTTTCAGCTCTTGTCATCAGCATGTCTAACGTGGCTGTTTTATTGGAGAAGCATAATATCAGTCATGATATCAGCTGAGGAAATTAATCAGAAGAGTAGCAAGGTGATTGCCTCCACTTAAAGTTAGTACACTGTGCTGTCTTTCAACATTTCTGTTATACGCTAAGAAAAAAAGAAAAACAGAACCACGCCATTTTCCTCAGTTATCAGGTGTTTCACATCTCACACTTGTGTCAACAATGTTTTTATATGCTGTTCATGCTCTGAAAACAATTTTCCTTTCCTGCAGCATTTCATTGAAAGAATAACGTGATGGTTTTTAAATGGCAGCATCTCTGAGCCAACATGTTTGTAGCCCGGGGTGACTACAGAGTGTGATTGAAGGGCTGTGATTGCTCTTAAGAGGACTGAAGGGTGTACTATTGCAAATCCATACTAAGCCATGAGCTGATTGATTCCAAATATTACAAAGGCGAACGCTGGGGTCAGTTTTAATTGATTTTTCAGAGACAATTTGCTGAACAAAATTTAAACCAGCCGGCCAAGCAGCTCTGATGAGAGTTGAAAAGCAGAGACAAAAACCGCTTGATCATGATAGGTATACAAGCTATTGTTGCCTTTATGCAGCCTTGATTTGCTATATTGTGTGCTAAGAAATAATGTGCATGATTTTCAAGGTATTAACATTTAAACATTTTACAGGGCAAAATCTGATTTAGTTGCAACAGAACAGGTCCATTCTGCTCTGTATTTTCTAAAACAAATTAATGTTTAATGATGGTGCAGCACAGCTGAAAACACAATGAAACCAAATGTATTGTGTTGCTTTAGGAGTGCCTGATGTGAATCATAATGTCTGTGCCCCTTCTATATTTAAATTCATATATTTGAAGCTTTTGCTGCATGCCCCTCTGCAACATCTTTTTGACAGACACCTGAAAAAGCTGTATCTGTAAGCGGGCATCCATGGGAATAAGCTTTGAAGCGATTACATTTGATAGCAATCTTCAATGGGACCTTGAATGACAGCTATGCATCTGTTTGGAGACAAATGCAAAACAAAATGCTGCCACTCAACTACAGCTTTCACTTTTCCCCTGTCTATAAGTATCAACACAGAAATTTCACCTAGAAAACAGCGGAACAGAAAGACATCTCAGAATGCCTGGGCTGCCGTTCAGTGCCCAGTAGACAAAGTGTGAAGTAACAAACATTGCACTGTCGCACAGCCACGTCCTCCCACTTACTTTCAACACAATGTGATGCTTTTGAAATCTGTCTGATCAGAGGGGAGAATAAAAATACTCGATCATATTGTGGCGGTAGTTGAGAAATTATGAAATGTCAGGAGTAACTCTATCGGATGACTTTGACATTACACATGCATTCACGGCTAAAACAGTCTTATTCATGTCAGGCTTTGTTGTGCCTCAGTGCTTTGTCTGTTCTGAGCAGGGTGCTGCGCTGCGGCGGGACACAATTGCTTCAGTGTGCCGTCCCTTCCTCCCATCCTTCATGAAAAAAGCATCATGGTTGACATGTCTTTGATACCGTTCATTTATTTTGTCTCTGGACGATGCATTTCAAAGAGGGCCAAGATGCCTGCATTGCCAAATGTGTCCCAAATAAATGATATCCCAGCCAGAATGGGAGCTCCTTGGAGAGTGTCCTAGCCAAAGGCAGTAAATCAATGGGCCTGCGCCAGCATCCCAGCAGCCTCCGTGCAGGAACACACAGTAGGGGGACCAACGGCCTCAGTTGACTTGGCAGCTCAAAGGGCCTCTGACCGCGCGCCAGAAGGCTCCTCAGGGAGCTAGCAGCACCTCTTGGGCCACTAAGTGAGGGAAGATGGAAACCAAGCGGGGGAAGAATTACAATGAGAAGCAGACAGTGAAAGGAGAGAGGTGGGGGATAAGGGAGTTTTACCAAATGCACAACACATACGGGAGGGGTCATGCTCTGTGTTGATACTTTTATCAAAAGCACTCTATGTCAAAAAAAAAAGGTCCTTCAGACACTCCAGAGATGAAAAGTTCAGAAAAGAATATCCTCTCTTTGAAGGAATAACAAACCAACAGAGCACTTGAGGATCTACATTTATACCTCTCCTTGCGTTTGACAGATAGGTGGAACAAAACGTCCTTGAGACGTTTCTTTGTGTGTGTGAGTGGACATAATATGTGTCTGTTTAGTCACAGAAAACAAAGAGACCAGATAAACCCATTCATGTTCATCTCTGGTAGCCTATATCCTCTAGCTTCCATATCTCCCAGCTCTCAACATCAATTAATGTGTGTAGCGCTTAAAAGTAATCTCTATCATTTAAATGAATCTAAAGCCCCTCGGCAGAGCGCGGGAAGCCCCATATCAACTCACCAGCTGCTACCTTTAAAGTCCCCGATCGTTTGAGTCGGGCTCTGGTGGCTAGTTGGGATATTGATGTGGTGCCGTCTGCCAGTTTGCCTCTTCCCACTGGCCGCTAGCCAGACTTTAGCAAAGACATTAGTGGGAAAAGTCATAACCCACCGGCAGCTCTGTTATTCTCTGCCCAAACAACGAGGTGAGGCGGCCATTTTCAAGGGTTTGCTCTCCGAGCTGTGTTTGCACACATCAGCATCCGTCGAGGCAATGGGTTACATCACACCACACACACACACACACACACACCTGCATCCACAGCAGTAACCTGCAGCAACGTTAGTCATTTCCGTATGCTAATGTGTCGCTCATCTACATTATTCAGAAGCTTTACCTTCATGTCAAACAAAGGCAAATATTTAGAGCTCGCAAATAGCACATGATTGGTCTAACGAGGAATGAAAACGGGTGCATGTCTTACTCACGGCTGCCAATGCTTCACATTGTTGCTTCATTATTAGTGCGTGTTGAAGAGTGAGGAGACCATGACTTATTTCTTCTGTAATTTCAACTAAAACTATTTTCTTAAGGGGTTATTTCACCTAAATTACTCATCGAACTAGCCATACAGATAGTTTTGGTTTTTTACTTGTGCAGGCGTGCAGATATCTGTCACTGACATTCCTTCATTTCTCTTAGCAAGGCCAATGCAACTTGTTGTTCAAGTGTATGGTACATGTTGTGCTGTAAATTATTGTGACAATCAGCCTGTGAAAGAGCAGTGGTACTGATTTATGCATGTACAAATTAGCAAAGACAAGTTCTTCAGCCCTTAGATAGAACGTCATTCCTATGAGTTAATGCAGAGTTTGGGGGCATTATCATGAAACCAAAAGTAAGTATGTGATTTAATATGAACAGCTGTAGTGTCTTCTGTGGCTCTGGAGTCAGCGTTTCAGTGTGAAAAACAACCATGTCAGTGTAATAATTACACCTGGGCCACACAGCCTACATGAGCAGTGTATGTGCAACCTCTTGCTTTTCATTTTGGCACCCATGTTAACAGGTTAAAACAGACACAGCTGGAGCAGTGTGGCTCTTGGCTGAAATACATGGGGCACAGACGTGATGCGTCATATAAGCAGGACAGGGTGTGGTTTTTCTACCTGCTACATAGACTCCATCTTTGCAGCTTGTAGTTGTTGCCAGCTTTATTTTGTACATATTGAGTTATGCAGGGTTTGGAAACATAGCCTATATTAACTGATGCTGAATGCATTAATTGGATTGTTTTAACTAAAAGTTGCATTGATTTGATTGATTGATTTAAATTTGAAACCCAGAAGCACCCACAACGTTTCTCCGCTGCATTGCATTACCGCATTTACACAGTTCCATGTAGTTTTTACCTGTTTGAGGGCTTCAGAGCAGCACGTAGAAAAATAGAGATGATCATGATGCCCGCGCAAATGAATGCAGCTTCCATGATAATTCTTACAGCTTAAGTTGATTATAATGAACGGGCTCTGCTGCGGGCATGCTGCAGAAGATGTGTCGCACCACATCCATGCCCCATGTACTTTGGCCGAACCTCATTCAGAAATAAGATGTGTTGCTTAGTCTTTCAGGTAAAGAAAGAGACTGTGAAAATGATAACAGCAACACTACATATTTCATTACAGTTCCAATGTCTATATCTGTAGAATACGTCTCAGACATGGAAAAACGTGAATATTTATTTTTATGTAGAGGGAATCTCTTGCGCTTCAGCCCTTCCACAATTGGAGGTCGGTGCTTCTCAGACCAGGACAATATAGATCACAAACACCCCGTGGAAGAATCCACAAGAAAAGCACTGGTGGAAAAACTCTGATGAAGACGCAGCTGGCGTCAAAACGTTAGTCACAAATAAATTCATCACAAGTGATCTGAATGCTCCAGTGCTTTTCTTGTGAATTCTTCCACGGCGTGTTTGTGATTTATTTTTATGTATTGATTTCATTTTACACTTCCTGTTTCCATTTCAAATTAAAACCCCTTTCAAGCTGTAAAGACATCAGCGCAGCTGTGCTGCTGCACCTCATATGACGCACATCAGTGCCGCCCTACCACCAATAGGATGTGTTGCGCTGCAGCACGTCAACAGAAGAGCACACACAGTTATAATTACTTTTACTTAAACATCTGTACGTCTTCTACCGCGGCATTAGCTTAGTGGAAATCCACTGATTAAATATGATCTCCAGAGCTATGGCTCACCAGGCAATATCTTTGCCATTGTCTTTATTATGACAGGATTGTGGGTCGTAGAACTCGGGATACTTCCCAACCTCAACAGCTAGTCTCTCCTCATCAATTCTTCGACACACACGAGAGACACCAACAGCAACAGAGTTCTCTGTATACATCCACGGTGAGGAGAGGAGTTGAGCCGCCACAGGAGCAGGAGAAGTGCTGCCACGGGAACCACTATGTTCAAGCAGGGAGCGAGTGGGGGAAAAATGCCTTGAATTCAGGGATGGAAAGGCTGGAAATAGGACAGTGGCATCAAGAGTCGCAGGGCGGTAAGTCCCGGAGCGCGAGCATACATCTAGTCACCGTCGGTGTAGGGTTGTACATTGAAAACACCAGGGGATGGATGGCTTGTTGCCTTGTTTTCGCCTTATCATTTCTGTGGACAGGATCACTTCATCTGTGAACACAAGATTTGTGAAATATTTGAAGGACCATGTTTTGGAAAGTGCAGTACCTTGCACTGCTCCATAAATCAGTGTGGTACTGGCTTTTAATTGTGGAAATACTGTAGTCATAGCAGAAACCCCACAGCAGCTATAGTTAGAAAGTTAGAAATCCTGACTGAGATATTATTATTATTTTAAATCTGTCGCCCAACTTTGCAATTTGTTGCAATACTTAACTGCTGGAGTTCTCTTTAAATGGTGAATAAAAATGAATGAAAAATTACTATTTCTCAGGGGTGGCAAAAAAAGAAAAGAGAGGTAAAGAAAAACACAATCTCTGTTTCACACTTTTAATGACACTGTGGACTGTGACGTTAAGTTTTTAAGAAAATTTTACACAATACACCAAAACATGAGAAAGGCAGCAAAGTGGACAACAAGTCATCAGATTCTCTGAGCCATCTGCCATGGCTACTTCATGCTACACGGTGCTTAACCTTCACTACTTTATAGTTTGAATGAGTACGTCTTTAAATCGGTCCATGCTCTGGACAATATCTCAAGTTGTTACCTATGATAAGAGTCATAGGCTTAACTGCTCAGGCAGTAAGAAGCGCAGCCTACACTATACCATACATGCAACATACAGCACACAGCAAAAATGCCTGGAAAATGTCTGACTTGTAAATGAGTAGATATGTGAAGGAGATGATCAGATAACCAAAATGGACCATCACATCTCAGCTTACATAGGTGGCAAACAAATACACTTTCAAAGGAGTATTTCTGGAGACATGAATTAATCCCTTCGACCCTCTTTCATTTCCCAGCACTTTTAGACCACATCTTGTCCTGCAAAGTGCTTGCGTATGTGTACTTCTGTGTGCACACATCTGTACGTGCGTGTAGGGGGCCATTACAGTGTTGCTATTTTAAATGCTATAAAAACCTGCAGAGGAAAATGACTGGGGTTGAATTACTCCAATGAGCACACCGATCAATCTTTGCTTTTTTACTTCCATCCTCCCACCAAGTTCATTTCACTTTGTTGAAACACGCAGAGAAAACCACATATTGGGTAACATAGACCCATTTAGAAAGCAATTTAAGGTACTACACAGATTCTAGGGCCAGTGATGGAGTGTTGCCTCTTAATTATACTGTATCACCATTGCAGTAAAGCTCTCCGATATGACTTGTTGCTGTGTTACCACTGGCAGTAGGAGAAACTGAAAGAGATGAATCAGGCATAATGATAAATCCATTATAATTATAACTTTCTTTCCTCAAAATAGAGAACACAGAAATGCAGTGTATTTATGCAATGACTCTATAGCCTCCACCAAATCTTTATTTACACGACAAAATGGGCACTTCAGTAGCAACAGTTAGAAAAAAAAAATACTGTTCAGAATATATCGTAATTTTTGTTAAAGTTTTAAAGAAATATTTTAGCAGTTTAAACTGATTTGCTTTGGTACCGTGAGTTAGATGAGAAGATTGATACCACTCTCACATCTGCACGCTAATATGAAGCTGTTGCCTGCAGCCTGTTAGCTATTAGCTTAGCATAGAGTGAAAACAGGGGAAACAGCAAGCCTGGATGTGTCCAACAGCAACAAAGTATACTTTTGGATACTTCCAATGCTCATTAATTAACAGCACAAAAGGACAAAAAAAAAAAAGTAAAAATGACAAATTGTCATTTTACCTTCTTGCCAGACTTTTCCTTCACCAGCCACAGTAACATTTCAGAGTTTCTGCTGGTTTGAATTAAGGCTACTTGGGAAGTAAGGATGACAGCCTACACTGTATTACATAGGTGTGTTTGTTATCTCTGGACAGAGCCAGGCTGTTTACCCTTGTTTTCAGTCTCCATGCTAAATTAAGCTAACCTACTGCTGGTGGAGGCTTTATATTTACTGTAAAGATAATCTCTACAAAATGATTATGCACAGGCAATAGGATTACTGAACAGGCCTGCCGAGCACAGGCCCAGGGGCCCACAGTGTTAGAGGGTGCCCATGGCCTTCATCTGCAAAATGTCAAATGTCAAATTAACATGTACCGGCCAGGAAGAGATTCAAAATGACCACAAGGAGATGCAAACTGACAACAAAGAGACACAAACCTATAACAATGGTTAACGTCTACTAAGAGACGCAAAACCACCACAACCTCTGTGTCTTGCTCCTGTGTAGGAGAGGTGTGGGGCCCTTTGCATATCTGTGCCCAGGGGCCTATTGCCTCATAATCTGCCCATGGCAATGGTTCAAGATTTTGGTATCAGAAGTGTTCTGGTTTCTGTTTGTAGTCTGAGTAATATTGACCAATCATGTTTGAGCTGGCTTTGGTTGTCTGCAAGTAAACAGCCTGTGTGGAGAGCAAAAGAAATGCAGTCTAGGAACCCATCAGCTATTATCTGACAAAGATTTAGCTTCTTTTTTTTTTTAACTTATCTGCATTCATTTTCAAATATCTGTGTATAGAGATTAGACAAAATGTTTACTGGACCTGTCTTAAGTTGCTGATCAAACTGTGAACAATGAGAGGTGCACGGAAGAGGAAGTCTTGGTCCGCATATCCGCTGACTACATCGGAAGCACTGAAATATTGGACGTTTCCCCAGAGGGCTGTCTTCATCAGGCCAATAGCTGATGGGTTCTGAGCTTGCTGTATAGACATTAAAGTGATAACTTATCTGACACTGCAAGAAAGCAAATAAGCATATTTTCCAAAATGTCAAACTTCTGTAAGTTGTGAACTGCATACTCCACCGCCCTTTTCTTCCGAGCAGAAATGGATATGCTGTAGGTCAGTACACTTTATGCCTGTTAAACTTGTCACTTTATATGTGCTGAGAACATTTCCACCGGCCACCGCGCTGTCAGCAGAAATTATTTTGGGCAAATCTAAAATCTCAGTGACTGAGGATGCATCCCGATTGTGATTTTGACCAATAAGATAGGTGTATTGTTATATAACAGTCTTGCACAGTGCTGCTATGCAGTTGCCATCAGAAACACTGGAAAGCTACAGAGGGAGATTTTTTTTTTTTTTTTTTTTTTTTGGGAATCAGAAATTCAGGCAGTTGCCTGGAAAATGAAAATATGAGCCAGCATGACAGTGCGTGTGGTGTCACAGTTCACTCTCATGTTTATACAACTAATTCCCAGCAGGTGAAAAAGACACTACTCTATATCCAGGTCATGACTCACCTGCTGTCCACTTGAAGCTTATTTGCACTCACAATGCTACTGATGAGGATAAACACACAACACTTCCTGCATCTCTCAACTCCTCACCTTTGCCTTTCAAAAACTATTGAGTGTGGTTGTGCTAAATTCATTTTAGTTACTCTTCTTCCAGGTCAATAAACCATATGAAATCATGTAAGGCATGCTGTGGCAAAATGTAAAGAATTAGAATGTATTGAGATTGGTAACCTGAATCTGATCTGAGATCACTCTGTACGGTCAGTCCTGCTTTGACTTTGCTAACGGTTGTTCCGACATGTCAGCCGTGCGTCAGTACACATCCCCCTCACATGAAGTGTTTCCGAAAATGAGGTGATTCAACAGCCTCCCACCAGGAGGAAATACTCTCAATCTGCTTTAGTCCTAACACAGAATTTAATTTTAATTAAATGGTTAATGAGCCATGGGATTAATGCCAATGACTTTTTAAAGCAAACATCTATAAATCATTAAGGCCCCATTTGAAAGGGAGAGCAAGCAGGGCTAACGAGTGTACGTGCCTCCAGCTGCCCACCACCAGCACCTCTCTCTCGCTCTCTTTAATACACCAGGGCCACATCAGCCTTACCATTGGTCAAATAAATAGCAGACAGACAGACAGACGGATATGTGCAGTGCATAAATCTCCTTTTAAACAGTTAAGATGAATCATTTACATAACACAGATGTGCTAATTACATGAAACAAGTCATTGATAGTAGCCTAAGTGTAAATATGAGTGTTAACAGTGAAACAGGTCACAATAGAACACTCACAGTCACTAGTGCAACATGAGGTGCAATGCTGATGATTTACTGGAAGAAAAAGTTTTCCAGGAAGTTAAAGTGCCAATTTCATAGAACCTAAATCTCTATGTATTTCCATTCTTTTCTACAATGTATTGTCAATTATTATGGAGCTGTTTCTGTGTTACTGGCCAGGATGTGCAGCTCATTATTAGAAAGACATGCTTCAGTTGTTTAATGGTCATGTTTGGAGTAATTATTGACCCTATAGGACTATACTGGACAATCACATTCAGGCAAATGAGTAGATTAGTTAGAAGCAATCAATATTAAGATATGATTATGATATAATGACCCAGGTTGACAATGGCTGAGAGATCACTGTCATAATTTGATGAGTTTGAAACCAGCATTAGCACTGATGAAAATTAAAAGCCCTGAAAAATATTGTTTTTTCTCCTCACTCTCCTCACTTTGATCGGTGAGATCCTAAAGGAACCTGCAATTTCCCGCCGAAGTTGGAACAGCTATGATGATTTTGATGATTCTGGACTTTAACTTTTATTTACTGATATACAAAACCAGATTTTTAGGGGCTTGAAACACCAAAATCAATAAATAAAAGAGATAGCCAGCGTTATAGTGGCAGAGACACCTCAAGTCAGTCAGCAACCAAAGTCACATTCTATAAAACGATATGAAGATTCATTCAGAAGTATCAGATATAAGCAGTGAGTCAACGCCTGCAGTGTGAATTGAGCCTCTGCGTCTGGGATATTAAATCTTCTCTTCACTGGCAGCCGCCTAAATGGATGAGTTTGGAGACCCTTCCAGCAAACCGCGAATGTTCACATCATTCCCGGATGAGGGGTTCACCAGCAGTACAAACCTCAGTGTCCTCATGTTCTGTTGTCACAGACTGGCTGGAATTACACTTTAAATGGATTTACCACTTGGTTTGTTACTGAGGCAACAATGTGACAGGATTTCTCAATTTCTGTCACTAAACTGTACACATGTGGAAGCAAAAAATGAAAATGTAGGTAGGAAATGGAGTATTAAGACATTTTGGAATTGTTTTTATCTGTGCACCTATTTCGAATGTTATCACACGATTGAATGGACATTGTCATTGGTTCATCTACCTGATAGATACGGGTTAGAACTAGTGAGTTCAGCCCATGAAATGACTGTTATCAATTGCAATTGGGAGCCGATTTATTAGGTTGGGGCACCAACACTAATTGGTTAGGTTTAGCAAAAAGATCATGGTTTATATTAAAATTAGTACTTTGTTGAGTAACATAACGTAAGGCCTCTATACTATGTGAGTCACTTAAAATAAGTCACTGACTTTGGATTTTATGTGAACCCCAGTCTCCTGGGTAAAAGTCCTGTGTTTGTTGTGCTGACTGCTCCACCACTCTGACCTCCTCCAAAAGCAGACTTTCTCACTGTTTATGCTAATGTTATGTAGCCTAGCTTTCTCGTCTTTTTTTTTTTTTTTTGTGGTCATATTTACTACATCCAGTAGAAGTCACTGCTTTACAATAAACACAGCTATGTAATGGCTTGATAACAGCCTTCTGAACCTACGAATAGGTGCAACAGGTTCCTTCTAGCCCATATCTATGTGGATGATTTTAGCTGATAACGCCCATGCCATCGATTGAAAACACTGAAAGCGGTACCAGCCATAACCATGATCTTTTCCCACCTTTACCATTCTGTAGTTGCCATAGTTAATATTGAATTGTTCATTTTGATATTACCTGAATCCAGGATCTAGTAGAAGTGTTCAATATTAAATATAGCATGTACAACACAAAGTTTGATCTCCCACGTATTTTACAATCATCTCCCATAGCACAGTCCATCAATATTATTGCTATTGGCCACCTGTCTCACTTTATAGAAGTCTCCTTTAATCCATCAAATGGACGTATTCAGTTACAGCATGTGGAGGTGAGCAACTTTGAATTCTAACTATTTAATTTGACAAAGTCAGTGACTGCGGACCCCACTGGCCACCTGTAGATGATTTATTTGGCTTGGCCCTCCACTCCAAAGTCTATTGTATTATGAAAAAGAGAATTGGATGTAAAATCCCCAGTGGCCTGTGCTAAATTTACCTTAAACCAAATCACTAAAGCCTACTGGTGCTTGACAGTCTGGGCAGGTGTGCAGACTCCTCAGCAATATCCAAGGGAGACCCCCGAGCACTGCTCACCCTTTATGCATTCTTATTTATTAATCTGACTCACTCTCTCCTTTGCTGAAGGCTTGATCCACTGAAAGTCAAACAATACTCAGCCAAAATGCCCTTTTTCGCCTATCTGAAGGTTTATAGACCTGAGAAATAAACGGAGGGATTATCGGAGCTGTTCATGTTCTCGCTGACCAAGAAACTGCTTTAACACAGCCGCTTCTATCAATACTGATTTCAAGTACATACAAGGTATGCTCTTCAATGGCTTCAAACAGAGTGGCGTTGCTTAGGCATTTGTTGTTGACATTGACATACAACACAATCACTGTGTGAGCACTCTTACCAACAGCGCTGTCTACTGAAGTGTTAACTGCCCTGACACTGCTGGTTTCACTGTGTGTCTTGACATGTCTTCCTGCAAGTCAACACCCCAACGCATATTTTTCTGTTAAATAAATAAAAAGCCTGAGCACGGAATAAACACAGATTCTAAATAGGAGCTGACAGCACCACCGGTTTGGAGACGGAAGCTTCAGTGGAGTTTGTTTTTCTTTTTTTTCCTTTTTTTTTTATGCTGACAATTGCAGGCAGAGAAGACGACAGATAAGAGGTCTGGTTTTTTGGTGTCACAGCGTTCCTGTCTAGCACTGCAAGAGTCAGTAGAAGGCCTCGTCCCTTGAGGTTAAAGAATGCTTATTAAATGGCAGCACAAAGACAGCAGGCCACTCATGCGGACAGGGCATCTCCAGCAGGAAGAAGGTGAAGGGGTTTAAGAGCAGAGATGGATGCTTTAAATAATAATGATGTCCTTTTGGGGATGGAGGTTATTGTTGTTGTGTGTAAATATGTGTGTTTGATCAGGCATAATGACACACTTCCAGGGGAATATTCTGTATCATTTCAATTTTTTTATTTTTATTATTTTTTTATTTTTTATTTATGGCAACATCTTTTCGCTGATATAGTAGAAATTTGTATACTAACTGGAGCCTTTTTGTCTTCCCAGCACTATAGATGCCGGTGAGAAAACACATAAGAAACAGCATGCCGAGCCTTGGGAACAGATGGGGTTTTTAGCTCTGATTTTACATCTAAAGGACAAAACCACAGCACTGTGGTTTCACTCAGCTGTCAAAAACTGAGTGGCACCGCATTACATGGATGATTACCAATAATTCCCTTGCCGGGAGTCAACTGAAAAGAAGACAACGATGTAATTACAGTCCCCTTTGGCAAACTGCTTTGTCATACAACAGAATAATGATATGCTCTTTTGACACCAAACTGGTGTCTCAGGATTGGTCGGTAATGGCCCCGTAAATCAAAAATGTGACTTTTATAGAATCACACCTGGAGAACGGACATGCGAGACAGTCAGGAAGTCCTGAAGTATAAAATGATGTTTTTGCTCTGAGGCTCTGGAACTCATACTCTGGTGCTTGATCTATGAGATGTGTGACAGCTGTAGTGTAGTAGAGTGAAGGACACTAAAAATACACGTAATAATGTGAAATGTTACACAGCTGCTGTATAGTCTTTAATTACTATACAGTACACATACTCAAGTGGCAATTAGTGAGATTTTCAATGCCCCATAGCATGAAAATTACCATAATATATCTGTGGGGGGTTTGACAGGGATCTTAATTACAGTGGGAACTGCTTATAGTGATCACGGTTACAGTGATCACCCGCTTATATGGATCAAAAAGCTTGGGACAGAATCACTCTGATACAAATGCTGTTTCAAAAATGTGTTTATTATAATCAAGTAGTCTGCTTCCAGTGGAAGACTTTGAGGAGGGACACTACCCCCCTTTTTAGCAAAATGAACAAAATGTGACCCCTTGTCAACTTGCCATCCCTCCCTACCTCCCGGGTCTGGATCTACAACCAATGAATTATTGAGAACTATGAAATTTTGATGGAGCATTTCTGTTTTGACCTGCTTAGCATTTGCAGCACTGGTTTAGCTGTCAATAAAACTCAAAGACCAATTGCAGCTGGTAAGTCATCTCACATAATGTACCTCAGCCAGTTAAATCTGTGCATTCAATTAGAATTGTGACATAAGTGAATGAGATACATACCAGAGACAAAAGACAAGAGATGGAGAGATGAGTGAGTCAGAGAAAAGCACTGTTAATTTTGTTAACAAAAACTATGACGAAAATTATTCATCAAGGACTTTTCTTTTTCTTAACAAAAATGCAACGTTGACGAGCTAAAAATAGATCTTGATAATAAAAATTATGACGAAATCTATATTTTATTTTTGTTGATGAAAATATCAGTGGGAGACTACTGGACATTCAAAATGTGGGGAGAGGAGAACAGAAAAGCCAACAACTGCTGTGCTTGCAATTATGTTCTTATTAGCTTCTTCTTCTTAGCTGTAAACTCCAGTATATAGTCAGCACCAGGTTTGTTTGTTTGTTTTGCTAATTGTCTCAAATTAGTTATTTGTGGTGTCAAAGTTTTTGAGACCATAAATAGAGAGGTTTTGAGCTTTTCAAATGATGATCAGTATGTGTTTACCATGTCATGAGTTTTCGTCAATTAAAACTAGCCTAAAACTATGAAGGATAAATGATGCCTGTGGATATTCTCATTTATCCGGGTCATAGTTATCTCAAGGCAACTGAATTGAACGCAACTGGACTTAGTTTTGTCTTAGAAGACATCTCTCAATAGAGGAGGAGGTCTGCCACACCACCTACCCCCCACCTATAATCCTGTCCTTTCATCCTTGCCCAGGAGATTTAACAGCTTAACCTCTAAAAACAATGGTCGTTCACAAATGGCCTCATGTGACTCTAACGACTCCAACAACCACCATTGCAGCAGGAGTTTCAACGACCGTCGTTGACACACCATTGGAGCACTAACGAACCAGTGACATCATTGGCCTTGTGAAGACCTTCTCAGAGGTTAAATACCTGGGTTGTTTCCACACCAGTTTGTCAGACTCCAGCCTAGTCAGACAAGCATGAACTGATGAAGCCTCTTGGATAAGAGGTGAAACGTCTTGTAAGACAAAACTAAGTCCAGTTGCGTTCAATTCAGTTGCCTTGAGATATGAAGGATAAAATTGACCAAAAGTGTGATTAAAACTGATAAGCATTTTTGTCTCAAGACTAAGACGAAAATAGCTGCCAAAAATGACTCTGGAGGAAAGTAATTTGACATGCCGTGTTCTGAAGAGAAAAATGTAGAGAGCGAGAACAGAGCTTTTAACCAAGAATGGACAGACTTTTACATGTCCATTAGTCATGGACAGTTAAAAACCAGTTTGTCTCATCATATGCTCCAAAATCATGGGGATTATTAAAAGCAGCAATGTGAAAACTATCTTAATATTAAAACTAAGTAATTAAGCTTTTATTGTTTTTATTTTACCCCCATGATATTCTGCTATGTCGTAATCCATTCTGTCCATCCTCTCTCAGCTAGCTACCTGAGGCTGGTGCAGATTGAAATCATGACTGCTAAGTAATTGTCTTCCACTGAAAAACTTTGTGTCCTACAAGATTATGACAAACAAACCAATGAAATGCAGCCGTGGATGTGTGAAAAGAGCTTGGAAGAGCATTGACAGCAGGCCCCTGTTAACTCCTATGAAAGTTGCCCAGTGGTCCATGATGCTTAAAGAGCCCTGTTTCCGGGGTATGAAAATACCTGAATCTTCTGCATTGTGGGGCCAATAGAGCAAGCGCACTAGAGACATGCGGCAGCTGAGTGCTGCCGAGTGGCTAACCTCTGGTGGCCGAACCAGCAATTTCTGGTTTAGCCCTTCACAAACCTGAATGGGAATAAAAATGATTTAATTGTGCGGCTCCTCTACACTTTCAAAATGTAATTGGACCGAATCGAATTAATTTTGACACAGAAGTGAGTCATTTCAAGGGGGTTGTGACCCTCAAAAAATGTTATCCACTGATTTACAGATGTTTCTTTCACAATGTAAGCTTATGAGAAAAAGCCTTGTTGGGCCGAATAGCAACACGTGACAGACACTAAAGTTGATATTCCACATTTGGCCTATATGTAAAATTGGCTTCTAAGCCTGGTATTCTTCCTGGGGACCTAGAGGCAGCAGCCAAACTTAGTGTTTCTCAGGCTACCATGTGCAAGCTACCCAAACAATAAGAAACTGTCATGGCTGCTGGTGATGGAGACAGTAAACCAATGCGCACGGGGAAAGCACCTGTGGTTGAAGGTGCTTTCATCAGGTAGATTGATAAAGCCCATTCACATAACTCCCTAGTGTAAGTTCTGGGTGAGGGAAATTAAAACTACAATAAGCTGTATTTTATGCACTGTGTTTTGACAGATTTATAAAACGATGCGTAGGATCCATACTAAAAATATACATATGGACAAAAGCCAAAAATGCCATGTGCCAAAAAATATTCGACAGTTTCTACAATCAGGCTTCCACCTCCCTATTCACATCGCCGATGTCCCGTCTCCAAAATGTTCATAGGCATGAGTAAGTTTCTCCCATTAAATCTGTTTTTATAGATCATGACTTTTGCATGGGAAGTGGTGTACACCTCTGTCAGGCCTCGTTTTGTGCGTATGTAATATTAATAAATGAGACCCCAGGTTCTCTGAAAACTTACATCTATTGATGTTTAATGGCATCATAAGGAATGTTGTGATCTGTGTTAAATAGCTGCTCTTTTGTTTTATTGTTAATTTTTTTTGTTGCATATTGTATATTTGTTGTATTTTACTGTTTATTTTATTTACTGTTATCTTGTACAGCTGCTACCTCGACCAGGTTTCTCTTGCAAAATAGATTTTAATATTAATGGGACTTCCTGGTAAAATAAATTCATTGATTAAAGTACAATAATTAGCCTGCTTGTTATTCATGAAATAATAACACAAATGTCAATTAGGTGGTAATCTCTATGGCAAATAAAGAAAAAGTCTGTGGTAATAATCATTCGCTTATTATGATCAATTTGACCTGGACAGATATGAGGACTACAAGCAGTTTCCACTGTGTTACCAAATGACTCAAATTTTCTCCAGCCACTTACTGAGGATTACATCGTTTGAAAACTCCCATCACTTCTGCCTGACCTGTGCAGTGGAAGATCAGCGACCGCTGGGAATTTATAGCGCTGTCTCAGACTGTGCAAGAATTTGTATTTTATTTCTGCCCAGCGCACAATTGCATTCAGCTCAGATACCTTTGCCTTGTATCTAACCATGTTACAGTCCAAATTATGTGAATGCATCCACCATGTCTACTTTAAAGCTACTGTGAATTGTTATGTGATTATAGCATCTTTCTCTCAGGTTTGTTTAAAACTGTGACAATCCTGGTAAATGCCAGTACAGCTCTGCATTGTTTTCTGCTCATTCGTCTTAGGTTGATAGGTCGGATCCAGTGATGTGCCAACCTATAATGGAAATGTTCAAGGCTTGTTTTACTTTACAAACCAATCTGTATGTGTTCCTTTAGTTTATTCTTCTCTTTTTGCTTGACACTGTCATTAGTGAGACCTATTACATTGGCATGTTTGTGCAAAAAATTGGAAAGACCTAAGATAAAATGTCCCAGAAATAGTGTCATTATGCAAGAGTAGCCTTGAGATGGCCTGTAATCATATAATTGTTCCTTTTTTAAACTTTTAAACCACAAAATTAGTTCAGTCAAAGTGTGTGAGTGTGAGGAAATGTTGACTCATTTTGACAATTAATAGCCTTGGCTGTTTTAGCTTATCCAGTTACTCAGTGATCATTTCAAGCTCCCAGGTCACCCTGACAGGTTGTCTGATATTCTAGCTTGTTATAAATGTATCAGTGTTTGCTCCAGCTTTGCTCTGGTCCACTGGTTGTGATATGCAAATCTAAATTCTGACTTTCTAACTCTGACAGACACATCAACAGCAGACGGCAGCATCAGGTTCACTCGTGAAGATGTGCCAACCAAAAAAAAATAGCTCTTTTTGAGAAGTTGCAAATCTGGACATCGAAGTCCGCCAAATAACCCACAAGCACTAAACTCTGTGTGCTATGTAATTTCTTACACAAGCTGGAACATGAGCTATAGGGGTAAGTGGGGCGAGTGAATGTAGAATGTACAGACCAGATCAGAGTCCATGGGTAAGGAGCACAAACACCTGAGGCAAGCTTCAAAGGCTTGTGGCTATAGATGGATGGGGCTTTCATCAAATCAACAACGAGGTCTGGAGTATAGGAGATAGAATAACATAAACTCTGGCAGGTTAGTAATATGAATTCTTATTTCAGGGCTATGTGCGTGCAACTTAACAAGTGCAGTATACAGTGTATATTCAGCAGACAGTATTCATCAAGATTCTGTAGGTAACATGTAAACTTGGAGGTAATTATCTGTTTATATCTGTTTACAGACAAGTCACAATAGATCATAATAAATCAAGCATATGTTGTATTTTCTAACCTAATATTCATGCAATTGTTGTGCTTTCAAAGTATCAAATTGGTTTCATATTGGCATATATTTTATTGTGAAATACTACATCTCCACATCCTCATACTGTGAGTCTCTCTCTCTCTGTTAGGCCCCAGTCTAGGGGTGTTGGAGCGTGACAATAAAATAGTGAAACAGATGTATGTATGATAACAGTGAGCAATTTATTGCTAATACAATGGTTATGAGAGGTAATTGCACACAAGAAATATATACACAGTATGAAGCAAGGACTTCAGGGTAACCCAAGGCCAAAATAAGATATAAAACCCACCTACTTTCCCCCAGAGTGCTGCCCAGGCCCTACAAACAAAAGAATCAAACAAAAATACAATACTGGGCCTAACTCCCTAAACTAAACAAAAACAGGAGAAAAAGGGTTATTACAAAAACGGCAGTTCATTAATATATACAATATATACACAAGCTCGGTTAGCCAGCGCGAAGGCAATACACACCAGAGCATGTGAGCGGAGCGGAGCGGGGAGCGGGAGGATTTTGTGTTGAGCGAGGAGCGGCTATTGTTTTTAAAGGTGGAGCGGAGCCTTATCTCTCGCTCCAATTTCGCTCTGGTCGCTCATGCCCCACGCAGAATGCATCTTTGGACCTGCACACACCCACACTATTTTCTTTCAAAACTATGGAGTTTACTGTGTACTTCAGAAAAGAAACTGAGAAGAGAAGCAGCGGTACTTTGGAAAACGGTCCCTAACTGCGGGGAGAGGCGAGAGGGCTTCGGAGGTCAGCCGCTTAACCTGTCCGTCTCCTCTACACGACTTAGGCTTTTTCCACCCTGCCAGTGGTACCGTGTAGAACGGTCCCTAACTGCGGGGAGAGGGCTTCCCCGGAGAATCTACCAAGCTCATCTTTTATTGGTGCCGTAGCATTGTTCCGACCTCTCATTAGTCCGACGTCCCGTTGTTCCGATATGTGATTATTACTGTATTTGTGTACCATAGAGGATCAGCAACGCAACAAAAGTAGGCTACTGATCAAGATACAAGTGTCATAGAGAGGAGAGAATGAAACACCATAACCTCCTGTTATTAACTCTGGGTTCCGGGTTGTGTGGGGAGCTCTCCGCGGTGCTGAACAGCTCCCGGCGGGCGTATTTCTGCCTTGATGGTGCGCCACGACCGGCTCTAGGTCACCTGGGAAAGGCTTGAGGCGAAGCAGGCTCACGGCTTATGTGTTTGCCACTTTCTTTTTTATTTTAACCCACACCATGATCTTTTCCTGACCCTAACCAAGTGGTTTTTGTGCCTAAACCTAACCAGACCTTAACCACAGGGCATCATGATGATTTCGGAACAACGGGACTTCGGAACAATGGGTTTAATATGGTCGGAACAATGGGATGTCGAACCAATGGGCTGTCGGAAAAATGGGCAGACCCCGTTTGTGAATAGAAGATTACAGGTTAGGGTAGTACGACGCAGTTTTTTTGAGCGGAGTGGTGAGCGAGTGGAGTGGGATAAAATCTATGATGGAGCAGAGCGAAGAATGCGCAGAACCAAGCGGAGCGGACGAGTGGCGCAAAGTGACAGGTCTGCGAGCGAGGAGCGGAAATTTTCACCCGCTCCGCTCCGCTCACATGCTCTGATACACACACACACTAACAGCTAAACAACAAATAATACAGCCGGCGTTAAGCTGGATTTAAAGTTGTGCAGCAGACCCTACGTACATCGCCTACGCCATTGTGAACATTTATACTTGTGCGGTGGTATGTCTGTGTCACTCTGCAGTTACACCTCCTAACACTAGTTGGCGGCAGAGCTTTCTGTGAAGTGCTGTAAAGTTTAGTTGATTCAAAAAACACCCAAAACACAATAAACATGGCTCAATAATTTCAAACACAAGTACTCAAATCGGCTTTACTATCGGACTCACAGCATTCACAAACACTTGTCTTTATCTGGACACATTTTCCCCCAAAATACAACATGCTAAAGTTATTAGCACAAGCCTATGGCATTTTACATTGCATACATTAGCCTAGCAGCTAGGGATCTGTTTCTCTTGTCATATAAAACCAGGGAAAACAGCAACATTAAACAAAGGTAACGGCACATAATTCGGCTCCATTACAACTCACAAGGTTAACCGACAAAACAATTGTCTTATACTAAAGATGTTTTCCAAGCAAATACAACATGCTAACGTTATTAGCGCCAGCCTTTGCCATTTTACATTGTATAATTTAGCAGACAGGAAGTCTGCATCACTGTGACGTGTAGTTACTTTTCTGGGGAGATGCACGTCAGGCTATGGCGTAGTTTACGGCACAGGCTCCATGTCGACACAGAGCCTACGCCAAAGCTACAGCGTCGATTCAACGTAGAAGTATAAATTCCGCATTAGGCAACATGGTTGACACTGATGAAACAGCTCACTGTACCGGCCACAAACACAAGCAAAGAATACAGCGTCTAAACAAGCGGAAGGCCGAGGAGGAAAGCGACAGGCTGGCAGCATCAATCTTCCACATCATCGCGGCCGACCCGGACGTTAGGCAGGCCAAGCCCCCAGCTTGGCTAAGCCGCAGTAGCAATGGGCCATCAAGCCCCCAAAGCTTAGCCAATCCACAGCATCGATGTCATGGCGAGTCACCCAATCAGCGCTGGGCATCTGCACCTGTAACACAAAGATCCTAACAGAAACAAGAGCTCTCACTCCCTTGAAACATCACTGCCCATACAACAATAAATACACAGTGAAAAATACGGCTGGCTGGAACACACTCGCTCTCCCTTTTTATTTTTATTGTTAACTAAACTGAGTAATATAAACTGTATGAACTCCACCACCACCTTGTTGCTGTCTGTTTGAATAACCATGACATACTTGGTAGGGTGCAAGTGGCAACCTCCGGGGCTAAAAAAAATGAAGCCAACACATAAGCAAAAAACTGCAGTGCCTGTAATGGCCACTAGAGGATGACTCCCGAAGTGAGTCAATCCCCATTGACTCCCATGTCAGCTGACAGGGGGGAGGTGACTGACAGGCTGTCCGCTGATAATGTCCTCACCTTCTCAGTCAGATTCACCCTTCACTTCTCTACAGCACCAGAGTGACGACCACAATGCTGAACTTGAAGCTTTAAAATGAAGCCCACAAACCAATGGGTGACATCACGGTTGCAGGGTTCATTATTTTACAGTCTATGATAGGGTGTTTGTGGATGCTAGGTCACAATTCTGTGAAATTTGTGGCTAATAGCCTACATACAGCAAGTAACATCTTAAATAGATGAATATTGACTGATTTTTTTTTTTTAATAATTTGAAGGAAAGTACCACATACAGCTAAAAACTACAGATACGTAGCTTAAAGGACAGGTTGGGAGGTTGCAGCTGCCACATCAGGCTTTTGTCTTACTACTCTTCCATATGACGCTACCTCCTCCTCCTCCTCCTCCTCATGGCAAGTGTGATATTTAGAAACGGTCAGCTCTCAGCCTGCTGTACCCTGACTCAGTGACTACACAATTTAGTGATCATTTTTTAATTGTGTCATAAATGTAACGACTAGTTAGTGAAACCAAAGTCCTATGTTGCTAATAGTACGAGCATTTTTAATCTTGTGGCCATCCAGGATATGAATTGATTTGCAGAAACAATCTAACGCAGGATGGCACGGTGGTGTGGTGGTTAGCACTGTCGCCTCACAGCAAGCGGGTTCCTGGTTTGATCCCAGGAGGGAGCTCTTCTGTGCGGAGTTTGCATGTTCTCCCTGTGTCAGTGTGGGTTTTCTCCAGCTACTCCAGCTCCCTCCCACAGTCCAAACACATGAAGGTTGGGGATAGGTTAATTCGTGACTCAAGAAATTGCCCATAGGTGTGAATGTGAGTGTGAATGGTTGTCTGTCTCTATGTGGTAGCCCTGTGATAGTCTGGCGACCTGTCCAGAGTGTACCCTGCCCCAATGACAGCTGGGATAGGCTCCAGCCCCCTCCGCGACCCTCAAGAAGATAAGTGGTTAGAAAATGGATGGTTGGATAATCTAACGCACAGATATGTCAATAAATGCATTATCTGTGCTTTCTTGAGTAACAACTTTGAATGTGGGTACATCCCTAAAACTTGGTACTGCCCCAGTGTGGCCATAGTTTGATTATTAGGGAGCAATTTTAAAATTTATTTAATTGCTTTATCATGGTCAGTAGAAAGGTGAGAAGAGAGACGAGGTAGGACCTGCAACAATAGTGTCCACCCAGAGTGCAACCAAATACAAAGTACTTACATAGTCAGTATTTTAAAGCCTGAGGCCACCCCAGAGACACATATTTTAACACAGAGTGGTTTGGAAAGGGGGAAACAATGACTGGAAGGACCTTTATTTATGTCAGGCTGGAACAAGAATCCCTGAACAGGGTGACTGTGACATCAGTTGTCCACCACCCACAGCGCTGTCAGAACATCTTCACCCCTGTAGTTTGACACCAATTCACACCTCGTCCCAAAACTCTAATGACTCTCACATAAACATATGTTTCTAGAATATGGATTTTCCAAGCCTTGGGAATCTAAACCAGTCGGTCACACTGACGAAGCATCTCAGATAGATATCAAGTATTGAAATGTTAGTGTCAGTTACCTCAACACCTCAATAACTGAAAATATACACCCCAATCATAAGAGTTTAGACTGAAATATTGTCCATTTCAGGCATTTTTTATTCTTTTCACAAGCCTCTTTATCCCACACTTTGTATAAAATATTGCAATGTTCTTTTTTATTTATTTTTGTGTGGTCTTTGTAACTCCTGGTTCATAATTCTCTGAACTGGAGCAAAGCCAAACACAAATGCAGGCTTGGCCTGGCTGACACAAGCTGTGGCTTTTGTGTTATTCACTGAATTGCCTTTCCCTCTGTCTTATAATAATCATTACTACCTGGTCATCCAAAATGGCATAACCCAATCAATATGAGTTTATGCGTTGTCATTACAATTCACATGCTGTCATGTTTTGCAAAGCACAAATTAGTCAATGCTGGAGCTCTCTCACCCCACAGTCTCTGATGGCAGTGGGAGGTTCATAAGCTCTCTTTCTTCCTTTCTTTCTCCCCGTCTCGCTCTCATATTGTGGACAGCAGCAGCAGAATTGTTCACCAAGGTACCATCTATTGTGTTGAGATAATTGCCCATGAGTAGAAGCTCATCAAGAGGAGAAATTGAAATTATTTCCTCGTACTCAGGGACGGTGAACCGTGGAGTATAAAAGATGATGAATCTCTATATTTCCATGGGGATCTGCGTACGACAGAGGTAGACTTGATTAGGTTGAACGGCAACAAAATTACACACAAGAACTCTTCCTGTGGGCCTCTTCCTACTACAGCCATTTGCTTCTGTTGGTTTGTGCTATCCAAGAGTTGAAGGTTGGGTTGTGTTGCTTGTGCAGCGCAAACAAACATAGATTAGTTTCCTCCAATCAATCACAACCACCACTTCTTCCCACAAACATGCAGCATATTTCTCACTGCCACTGGATTCAATTTTCTAAACACAAAATTAAACATCTTGTAAATTATGTTTATTGTCCCGTGTATTTCCCCCCCCTGCAATCAAATGCCAGCAGTCATTGCTCATGTGCTAATTGAAGTTGTTGTTTTTTCTGTTATGTAAATTTCTAGAATGCTTAATTGGGGTATATATCACAGTTAGCCTGTGTTATTCCGGCGGCTTATTCTATCCTCAATGTAAACATAATGTTCACACTGCAGGCTTGTTCTGACGTATGTTTGCTGTTGGACCCATGATATACTGTATATTACTTCTGATAAAGAGAAAAAGAAAAAGCCCTCCAGAAACACACACACACACACACACACACACACACAGATACATACATGCAAACACCTTCATCACTTCATCCACCTAACATATTGATGAAACAGGACTCAAAGTAACTGATTTCTTTGGCCACATTCACATTAATACATTTTCATTTCACATTTTAAGCCGTTGAACTCTACTCTACTTTTTATTTTTGCTTAATGTGATTTTATTTGTTGGATTATCTTCAAATGCTTTATATCCCTAAAATCTGCTCAACCTAAGTTAAAAGGTTATGTAAGTCATAAAAACATAACATTTGATAAAAGTATTGAGATAGTGTTATTTGAAAAAAACTGACATGTTTTTTTTCATCAGATTTTACAAAATAAAAACAAAACAAATTGAGCCAAAAGATTTTTAAAAGTAGACACATAAAAAAAATACTTCTTAACATTCCATAAATTATTTGAACCATATGCATTACTTAGTCTTTGAGATATGCTCCTTTTTATGAGTAGAGTGCAAAAGAAGTTGTGATAGATTCATTGTTCATTCCTCTGGCACTCATGCACATTTTCACGTGGTTTGCATCACATATAACGCAGGTAACGTCATTACAGGCGTACAACATGATGACATGCTTTCTGGGGCTAAAACAATGATGGTTCTGGCTATTCTTTTTTTTTTTTAGATTGATATATACAGGATTATGCAAACAACATCTCCCATGGCCATCACAGGGAAATTCCCTGGGAAACTGCAGTGTGATTACAGTGATACACTACGTTTGCACCTCACTTAGGGTAAGGTAACATAAGGTAATGATATGATGGCTTTCTGCTACAAAAACAATGAATGCTCTAGCTACTGTGTTTTTTATTTTATTTGAGATCAATATATGCATACAGAATTATGCAACCAACAATCTCTTGTGGCTGTTACAGGGAAATACTGGCATAATTACCACAAAACCCCACCATCTATTTAAACAGAACAATTTAAACAACAATATCTGCCGCAGGATATCAGTTTTCAAAGGGTTAAAGCAATCTCTATACACAAAAGCATTTTAGGACTGTATCAGAAATAATCTCTGTCCATACTAATGCCTGAAAACACATATCACATGACTCAGGTACATGTAATATGATGCAAATAGGAAGCAGATTGTCTACTTTGTGGTTTGTAGCTTTGTTACAGAAAATACTAAATGGCAAATAGTAAGACCAGAAATATTTTTGCTTGGATTGATGACGAGGTGGAGCTGTTACTGAAAGTAACACATCAGTATAAGGCGGTCAAGGCTGTGGAAAATGGATTGGGAGTCGATGCAAAGCAAATACGGCACATTTTAGAGCAGTCCCAAGAGCATTATTGTTTTCCATCACAGTAAGCTATGGCAAGGGGAAAGGAATAACATTAGGCTACCCACACAAGAAGGATAAAATCACAGAAGGTATGTAAGTTAGGCGTAGCTATGATATTTCGGCTTGACACATTGTGACTGATATGTGTAAGTAAGACATTCCCAAGTATAAGAATGTGGGTGTCTGCGTCATTGTCTCCAAAAGTCTCAATTTCTGCCTGTCCAGATTAAAACACAACCCCCAAGTTTTCAAACTAAAACAGAATCAGTTGTGTAAAAGTCTGAATTTTAGAGTGGTGTTGAAACTAGGTGTAAACTATGCAATAGTTATGCATTTTGAAAGGAAATGTGTGTTTGGATGCTGCCTTAGATGGGGATAATAAATGCTGGATTAGCACCAGTGTTTTAATAGTAACCACAACAACAACAACAACAACAGCAACAGCAAATCTTTCAAGCAGCTTCAATCAATACTGTTATATTGACAATGCATCAAATAACTATATGTAATGTAAAAAGGGGTGAGTCACAGTGACAAAGCCTGTGACAATTATCACCAAAACTGGCAGCTCTCCTCAGCTCTGTGGAGCGTTTTAGCATCTCTCATGAAGAGCCATTAGGCTTGAAAACAAGTGCCAGAACAGAAAAAATCTGTGGGCTGTTGCTTGTTAAACATACAATACACTAAATACAAAGGATAAACAGAAAGAGGTGTGGATCAGATGTAAAACGGAGATAGGGACCCTTTATATAACCACAGGATCACAGTAACATGATAACCCAGACTTATGCTGTCGGTGGAAACATCAGTATTGTCCTTGGATATCTGACATAAGGCACGATTTACTGTCTTAATGGCCTTATTTATTATGTCAATAACTGCATTTAAATGATGTGAAGAATGATAATCCACCTTCCACTCAAGTGGTTAGAGGAAATACCCTTAACTATGACCTGAGAATTTCTATTATTTTGTATTCATATTTCTATATGTTTTTACTTTTATTTTAGATATTGATTTGTTTTTTACTATTTTATGCAATTTGATCAATTTTTATTATTCAATGTATTCACATTTTTCTATTTTTTTTCTGTTTTTGTTTGAAAGATGGAGGCTTGGGGGGAGTGTTTGTCACAATATCAAATTTTCCATGTTTTTTTTTTTCTTATCACAATATCAAATTTT
>NC_065506.1:10177972-10194475 GCF_006386435.1 Epinephelus moara | reverse complement strand
GAGCCACCCGCTGAAGTCCCGCCCTACCACCTCCGGTTGTGTAGCAGTTTTCAAAACGTCCTTTATTAACTTTTGCGGTGTTTGATCTTGCGGGGATGTAGCCATTTTTCTGCCATGGTTCGCGTCCTGTAGGCGATATTTTTGGGGGCATGTTACACCAAAACCCGTTTCCCCCCGGCAATATTTTTGCAAGCGCACCGTTGCTGGCATGATTCAACGATTGTGATTGGTTGAAAGAAATAAAAAAAGCTGGGGCGTTTTTTTCTCCAATCTTAAAGTGAGAGTCGGCGCAGCCAGACCTTTCTTTTCTTGAGAAAGGTCTGGTGAGCGAGACTACAGTTCTGATAATCAGTAAATCAATCAATTAATCAATCAATAAAGACAGCCCATACGCTGATGATATCCAACTATATATCAGCTCTACACTATCCAGCCCGCTCCCTCCGTAGTCCATAGTCAACTGCCTACTTGCAATAACATCACCCCCACCCTCAAATACCTACATTGGCTTCCAGTCAAGTTCCGCATCACCTACAAACTCCCTCTCCTCGCCTATAAAGCTCGCCGTGACCTTGCCCCACGGTACCTATCGGATCTCCTCACTGATTACACCCCCCCACGGAACCTGAGGTCTGCTGTCTTGGGTATCCTCAATGTCCCTCACACCAGTAGGTGAACATTCGGGGATAGAGCCTTCAGTGTGGCAACCCCAACCCTCTGGAACTCTCTAACCATGGAGATTCGCCAGACACCAACACTGAACATTTTTAAATCTGCACGGAAAAGACACCTGTTCACCCTGGCTTTTGGTTGCTAGATTGTTATTTTTGTTGTTGTAAAGCATCCTTGGGTCTCTTGAAAGGCGCTATATAAGTCTAAGTTATTTTTAGTATTATTAGCCCATTGTCACGCACACAAAAAAAAAGGCCACATCAGTCATCTGTATTTACCCACATTTAATTTCATTCTTAGGTGGTGATCTCTCATGGCCATAGTAAATATGACAGGGGTAATGGAGGAAGTCAGATGACATAGTATAAAGAGAGACAAAGTTTACATACAGAGGAGGTTGGGGTGGATAAACAGGTCAAACAAACACAGGACTTTTACCCAGGGGACCACTGTTTTTGTTCCATGTAAAATCAAATGTTAATGCTGACTTATTTTACCCTACAAAACTGATGTCAAAGGTAACTTACTTATGCCACATAAAATTACGTAACGGACATACTTATTATAACCCAAACCATGATATTTTTTCTAAACCTAACCAAGTAGTTTTGTTGCCTAAACTTAACGATGCGTTAAACGTTAACCATGTGTTTAAAACTGCAACTGTCACACGCCTATCCCTGTCACTCGTTTTGGGATGGTCATCAGTATCAGTCCTTCATTCAGGATGGAGGATGTGATGAATAAAGATGACCTTTAAAGAAAACATACAGCAGACAATATCATATTGAGCAGAGCATTATCTGATTGAAAGATTTATTTTTGTATCAACCCAACACAATCATCTGTATGAAAATAATAAGTTATGAGTATGTTAAAATTGCTAGGATCAACAATAACTCCTACATTTCAAGAAGATAAGAGGTGAGGGGGCCAGTGTGGAACAAAATAGGCTGTTAGGCATCATATCTTCAGCAGGTGTGTGGTGTGATCAGCTGCTTAAGGCTTATGTCTACAAAGTCAGCATTTAGAACCAACAATCATCCAGGGAGAAATCTCCAACATTAAAGAACTAGGACGCAGACAGGGAGGTTGTGTTTAAAGGGTGCAGATCTCACCTTTTCTCGATAGAAGACTGATTACAGCACTTCACGTACATGATAAAAATCACTCCTGGAAAACACAGTGAACACAGAGTAATGACATGTAAGAATGTTAGAGTGTCCTTTAAGTGCCTTGCTCAAGGATACAATGATAAGCACTCACTGAGGGAGGAAGATTTACTGACTCATGTTCCACTTTGACATTTCTCCATATTCAGAATGATGGTGACTCTGTTGCTGTGTCAAACAAATTTTTGATGTAAATAAAATAGTCCAGTGCTTTTACAGCATATAACAAGCAGGACCTTTTATTTTTTGCTGTAGTCATGATGTCACCCAGGTGATGCTTTCATTCAATCCTCAAGGGTAAAAAGCTTGATCTGCCTCTAGTAATATAGTCAATATTCCTGGCTGCACATAGTAAGACATTACCATAAAAGAACTCCCATTTGCAGGTGGTAATCACACCTTGGCTCTCTTATTATACTGAACTTGAGTGCAGGCAGTAGTTCAGCCTCATCATGTCAAACCCTTTACTTAAAAATGGCAGTTCATGGGCAGATTACTGTGTAGTGTATTTCAGTATTTGAGAAACTGTTTTCTCTTTTTGAATTTTGCAGAACGTTATATTAGAATTAAAATGTTTGGTGTTAAACAAAAGCAACTGCAGAATAATTTTTCAATACAATTTAATAAAAATGACTAATGAACATGGATAGAGCACTGAATAACTAGAAGGAAATGGGCTAAACAATCATAAAGAGACACAAAAGGACCACTAAAAATCACACAAAACAACCACAAGGGGACACAAAATGACCAAAAAATATACAAATTACCTCAAAAGTACCTCAAAGAGACCCAAATGACTACAAAAAGACAAAAAAAACCCAACCATAACGAGACACAAAACCACAAAAAGATGCATAACAATTACAAACGGATGCAATACCACAGCAATGTGTGTACCCAGAGCCCCACTGTCTCATAATCAGCCCATGCTAATACTAATATAATTAAGTATAAAAAGAGGTAGTACTTATATTATGCATGGTCTGATCTTCTAAAGACAAAGATAGATACACATGAAGAATACATAAATGCAAATACTGCAGCCAAGTTTGTAGCATTCCATATAATATGTTTTTATTTTTAAATGGCTACAAATAAACTTGGCATTCACTTCATTTTGTACATATGTCACATGTAAACACATTTCAGGACAATTGGGACCAATAAACTGCCATCTAACAACTACTGAAGACCCCAAGCTTTATCGTAAGCATATCAGTTGTTCCAGTGTGCATTAAAAGCACCGGCACAGGTGTTTTCCATTCAATCAAAGTAATAATCTTCAGAACTTTAATTACTGTATATGAAACACAAATGATATTTTTTTTATGACTTGTATATTCTTCTAAAGCTATTAAATGTATTTACATTCATTAGTTACCTGTCTATATAATAGCTTGCAGTGTTTGTGGCAGCCATTCCCATGCTGAATGCATGCACTTATGAGACAAAGGGCCTTTCTCCACCTGCATGCTTGTCTACACTTATCCTTGTAAAACATTATCTTTTGATGCCCAAGTACTGTAACGATACACAAGTTGACATTTTGCTAAGAACACTTAGAATTCCAACAAGTGTTGCTGACTTGCCCGTTTTAATAAGAATGTATCAGTTGGTAAATTGTATATACTTGACTTTAAATATGTCAGCATTCATTTCAGCATTCAAGAGATGAGAAGTAAGCAGGCCAACAACAGTAAGAGTTTTTTTTTCTGTTTTTTACAATTTTCATGTGCTATTTCATTATTAAATACACTTCTGAGAATTTCTGAGGTGAGAAATCAACTGTAGATTTTGAATATTGGCAGTTTCACGGAAATTGATGGCAAATAGAAAATGTGCTCCAATGTTTTCAGAGTTAAAAAGCTCCACAAGCATCTGCAAGGGTAGCGAGCCATCAAGATACGCTCACAGACCCCTGTTGCCCCACAGTCACATAGACGCTGCAGCAAACAATACAATTTCAGTGCCAAGTAAAATATACCACAATCTCAGTAAGGTATACCGACAGTAGCTTCAAGATTGGGCTGCCTTTGATACTAATAGTAATTTTACCTATTCTTTGTCAAATCAAATGTAAACTGCAAACAAAAGCCTTAACCATTTTTTAAATTATTTTTTTTAACCGCCACTGGCTCGGGATGTACTGTCAAATCAAATGAAATCTTATAATTACTGTAAATAATTCTTATAATATCAGTGGTTGTTCTTTTTCATAAATCAGCAGGGAATCTCAGAGAGCTGCAAATGTACACTTCCTACATGACTAGTCCTTCTTAAGAGACTTGGGGCTCAGGTTAGTCTTCTCACTGCCCTGTTAGTATCACAATGGGAATTGTATTTTAAGTTAGGCCGAAGATCACTTCCCCGGCCTTTTGAAATATGGCATTTGTGGATGACATCTGTGGAATCTGAGCACCTCTTCACCCAAGGGCATATCCCTGTGCGAGCGCAAGAGACACAGCTGAGAAATGAGTTGGCACGACCAGTCCTGCTGACTGCTCAGGATTTCACTGGAGCGCTTTGCCGACTGGCGTCGCATTACTTCTCATTAATTTTGCTTTTGTAGCTCGCTTAATATGCTATTGACTGCATTAGTGAAGAGATTAATGTGTTGTTAAATTATGTTGGCTCATGGTGCTGTCCTGTGTTTGGATATACTGCCTCGTCAGCTGCTCCAAGGATTATTTTCCATGTACAGAAGCTCATAGGAATCTAATGCAGGGCACATTCAGCAGTCGGATCTATAGACTCAGATGGACAATCCTCTGCCAAGCAAGATGTGAAGGGAATTATGGCCAGATAATGATGCAGACACATCATTCTCAAAGTCCCTGTTTTATTCTGAATTAGTGTGGAAGAAATAAAAGGTCTGCTTGTACAGGCAGCATCAAAACAACTCACAGTTTTTTAAATAAATATATACATTAAAATGTGAAGTGACACTCTGTAACTATGGCCACAAGACATAATCATGCTTTATTTAGCTAAAATGCTAAGCTATGGAGGAGTGTCTAAATCAGTGAACTGACCTAGTAATGCACATTATGCAGCAACATTTAAAGTTGCCAAACTTTGCTAACATTAGCCACCTTAAGCTACTAGTCATACCACACCAACCAAGGCTGTAGCAGCAAAATCTCTTAAGTGTGTTGAATTTAGCAATGGTTGGTTTCATTGCACATTTTGCATTCAAAAGAAACAATGGGCCTCATTCACTAATTTGTTCGTAGAAATGTTCTTACTTTACACGCAAAATAAGTAAGCATGCAAAATTACCATCAGGTTCATGACACAACACACTGAGCCAGTTTTCGCAGCGCGTGATAAGCACCGAGCGGCGGCTGTTTCTGAAACTATACTGGCAACTATCATAGTATAAAGAGCAAGAAAGCCCTGAGCAGCAGGCGGGAGAGGAGGTGGAAGGGTCATACATCAGACTTTAATCCGAGAGCCCTTTGTCTGTTTCCTGTGTGCAACCAGAAGTCAATAGAGTTATTTTAATAACAACATAGTGTGCTAGTATGTGTAGCATGCTACACATTACGACATTATGTTAGAAAGAACCACACTTATTTTATGCAAAACCATTATTTTTTTTCTAAACTTAAACAAGGACTTTTGTTGCCTAAACTTCAGGAGAGCATGTACATATGACGAGTTTTAAGTTTATTTTGAAAAAGACTATAAGCATCTAACAAACAGAAATTGTAAAACGGTGAAAATGGAAGTGTATTTTTAAGACACAGTGCGTGAAAAAGGCGTCAATTGAGAGGCCGTTTGGGAACGTCAAGAACTGGCAGGACAGTACCTAGCACGTCATATTTTGATATTCAAATCCACTGACATCGCTGCGGTATTTGACGAGTTGGGATGGAAATGTGTTGTTCACTTAGAATACTGCCTAGATGTGGATCATGGAGAAAGATGAAGGTGAACTTGTTTCTATGCAGATATTTGTGAATGTCTTGTCGAAAACAGCTGATAAGTCATTTGTCACTCTCTTTAAACATTTTATGTAGGTCTCTGAAGATGCATTTTCTCCTGAAGGCACAGGCTGCGATTGGGACACATACTTTTTATAGTTGAATATTTCAATTATTAAATAATTGATAAGGATAAAAAGCCATTAATTCATAGTTAATTAATACATTTTTCCAATTCATTAGTAAAGTACTGGTTCTAAATATTGTTGTCTATTTAAGCCTTTTTTTAATTAATGTGGTTTCAATATGCTATTTGATTCATTAAAAGGTGTGTGTTTACTAGGGGGTGAAACAATACATCTTACTATCTTACTATATCTTACTATATAATGACGAAAACTCTGTGTGTGTCTCTGTTCCACATTTTTCTCCTCACTGACTTGGTCAATCCATGTGAAATTTGGCACAGTGGTAGAGGGTCATGGTAAGATGCAAATGAAGCAATATTACATCAATTGGCCAAAGGGGGGCGCTATAGCAACCGACTGAAATTGCAAACTTTGAATGGGCATATCTCATGCCCCGTATGTCGTAGAGACATGAAACTTTGCACAGAGATGCCTCTCCTCATGAGGAACAAATTTGCCTCAAGAACCCATAACTTCCGGTT
This sequence comes from Epinephelus moara, assembly GCF_006386435.1. Lineage (NCBI taxonomy): Eukaryota > Metazoa > Chordata > Actinopteri > Perciformes > Serranidae > Epinephelus > Epinephelus moara. The sequence goes on along the minus strand of NC_065506.1, from coordinate 10,188,032 downwards.
GTATAGATTTTCCGCCATTTTGAATTTTTTGAAAAACACTTAAAATCGATCTCTTCCTAGGAAGTTTGACCAATCTGCATGAAACTCTGTGAACATAATCTAGGGATCAATATCTAAAGTTCCCTCTTGGCAAAAGTTGGAAAACTTACTAAAACTGAGCTTCTATAAGGCAGTGAATATTGCGGAGGGCGTGGCTCATCACATAAAGCTGTATAACATCTCAAGGGTTTCACCGATCACCACGCAACTTTGTAGACATATGACCACACATAATCTGAGGAGACCCCTCCATTACTGACCCGATCAAACAAAATGGGGGCACTAGAGAGCTAATTTCATATCTAGGCCTAACCGCCATATTGATTTTTACTAAACTTGGTAGATATGTAGAACAGGACGCCTCAAGGTGACTGGAGAGATTTAACTCTAATTGGCAACTGGGTGGCGCTATAACAACAGAAAAATGCTTAAAAATGGCTAAAATGCGACCGATCGCTGTGGCTCCCCCTGTGGCCGAATGTTTTGTTTTTTTATTTTTTTTATTTTTGGTATGACTAAGTCATGGTATGGTATGCTGTACATAATCAGGGAAACTCAGTGTGTCATTCTGTCTGTCCCACGTTTTTCTACTCACTGACGTGGTCAATCTATGTGAAACTGCACACAGGCATTGAGGACAGGCACAGGTAGAAAGTGACAAAGCTACCAATGGGTATGGACTTGTACAATAATGATAACAAAACTGTTCAGTACGAGGCTTTCAGTTTGGTACGCATTATAAACTGAACAATATGTTGAACTATACACATATGAACATACAGCTTAAACTGCATTTAAAATAAGTTTCTCAGTGCCACTGGGCTCAACAAGGCAGCCCACAGGACTTAACAGGCAACATGCTGTCTGCTCCTTCCACCCCCAAACCAGAACATTGTACCCCAGTGATACACACTGGGAGGCAGCTACACTAAGCTAGCTCATTGCAATATAGACCTACAGGTCTAGTGTTTGGTGCCACTTCGGTTTCGCTGTGAATAATGGGGGTGATGGCGAGAGAGTGGTGGATAAAAACACACCGAGCCAAAGAACGAGCCACCGCCCAGCTACAGACTCTCCTCAGCAGCTAATCCAGTAGCACAGTAACATATACGAATGCTTAGCCGAAAGACAAGCTGCTGCGCGGCCACAGACTCTCGTCAGCAGCCAAGCCAGCAGCACACACGTGCACAAACCCGTCAAACCAGGGCACGAGAGCCGCTGTGTGGCTATAGCCTCTCGTTCAGCAGCCAACATTAGCACAAAGCACACATCCACAAGAGTGAGCAGTGTAGCCGGGTTGGCCAGAAAGACTCAAAGGTACATTAGTGACGGCTGTTATCCATGCTCCATGCTTACACAGACACTGATTCTATGCACTCTAGTGTAAGTAGTTACAGTATCTCACATAAGTGAGTACACCCCTCCCATTTTTGCAAATATTTCATTTTATCTTTTCATGGGACAACACTATAGAAATGACACTTTGATATAACTTAAAGTAGTCAGTGTACAGCTTGTATAGTAGTATAGATTTACCTTCCTCTGAAAATTACTCAAAACACAGCCATCAACATCTAAACAGCTGGCAACATAAGTGAGTACACCCCACAGTGAACATGTCCAAATTGTGCCTAAAGTGTCAATATTTTGTGTGCCAACCATTATTATCTAGCACTGCCTTAACCCTTTTGGGCATGGAATTCACCAGAGCTCACAGGTTGCTTCAGGAATCCTCTCCCACTCCTCCATGATGACATCACGAGCAGATGGATGTGAAGACACCTTGCGCTCCTCCACCTTCAGCTTGAAGATGGCCCACAGGTGCACAGGTGAGTTTAGGGCTGGATACATATTTGGCCAGTCCATCACCTTCACCTTCAGCTTCCTCAGCAAGGCAGTTGTCATCTACTAGGTGTGTTTTGGGTCATTATCATGTTGGAAAACTGCATTGCGACTGGCCAAGTATGTATCCAGCCCTAAACTCACCTGTGCACCCGTGGGCCATCCTCAAGCCCCGGATAAGCGAATGAAAATGGATGGATGGATGGATGGATGGATGGATGGATGGAAATTTTGAAAATCAAGGAAATTTAACTGGCATTTCTACTATTTTGCCGTACCGAACTATGACATCACTGCATCGTATCGAACAGAACCATGAATTTTGTGTACCGTTACACTCCTAGTGTTAAAGCCTTCATGGTCTGTGGCAGTTCCAAATGTTCTCGCAGAGTACAAATAACTACAGGTAAGAAAATGTTGACGAATCCTGGATTTGTGCATTAAACATGCATTTTAAGCATTGTTATGTGTACACATTGTTTGTGAATGAGGCCCAGTGTGTTATTTTTTCTCTCAAAAGTCACACAGTTTCGCCTCAATCACAAAGTCCAGCCACTTTGGGAAAAGTAAATTCTGACCAACCACTGTAGAGCTTTCCTCATACTAGTCGACTGCAGTCTGACTTGCTGTCATCCAAAGGCTCTGTTCTAATCCTCCAGACTTGACAACACCTAAGAGATACTGACTGCATACACTGTACAAGTAGAAGACACTTCACTTGAGCAGATTTAGTCACAACAAGACATCCACGAGAGGTTGCTGCTGTGTAAAACTTCACAGAACTATCTTGATTTACTAAGTGAATGGGCTTTTGGGTCGCCTTTTTTTTCAGGTTAAAAACTGCTTTGGTCTCTTCACTGCTTGCTTGGCCAGACATTAAGCACAAACTATAAATCTGCCAATGCAAATAAGAAGCCCAGTTCATTCCAGTAATCCCTGTTCTTTTCTGCATGGAGGTGTGCAGGTGTGCGTTTTTCTGAACAAAGAGATGTTTTGATTGTGATCGGATTTGACTGGTGAGATGCCAAATCTAAGGTACAGTCCTTCGGCATTATTTTTCTGCAAGGCACCAAGGCCAATTCACGGATGAATCAGAGTGAGTGGATTCACGAGTGATTTAGCTTTTCCTCACATGTCTCTTTCTCTCTCCTTTTAATATAAAAGCTTCTCCTACATTTCTTCCTTCCCTTGCTCTGTCCTTCGGTGGCCAACCATCACCTGCACAGGCTTCAAGATCAAAAGAGGTGACAAAACTGAGAGCAAAACTGCTATCTTGGTTTGAAATGACAAAGAACAAGACCCTGTTAACATGTTGGAAGAAAGAAAAATACACTGACATTTTATCTCCATCTTTAACTATGAGAATGATTTGCTTTGGCCTTGGTTTTATTTTATCTCTGGGCCATGTTCTTTGTGCACTGGATAACCATTCAAACATAATAATGTCAGTCGGCTCATATGATCTTGTTAATTACCCAGCCCAGTCGCCAGGAGAAAACGTTGGCATTGTACATTTCAGCAAGCCATGAACACATTAATTTTGCACGGCTCATATCATATCAACATTTAAGCTGCAGAGCACTGCAGACCACTGTTAGAGACCAAGAAGCAATTGAAGCGGTTGTTTTTAAGCAAGTCATTGCTGTGTTTCAAGCAGCTTCTCAGTCTCCAAACATGGGTGTTTTATGGGACCTGAAGCTGCATTTCCAGTGGCTTCTCGGCCCATAAATGTGGGTGTTTAGGGACCTCTGGCTGTGTTTCCAGTGGCATTTTAGCCCCCAAACATGGTTGATTTTTAGGAACCCATGGCTGTTTTTCCAGCTGGTTTTTAGCGCCCACATGTGGGTGATTTTTAGGGACCAACCACTGTATTTCCCGCACCTTGTAAGCCCCCAAACAAGGGTGTTTTATGGGACCCACGGCTGTTTTTCCAGTGGCTTTTTAGCACCCAAACATGGTTGATTTTAAGCAACCTATGGCTATTTTTCCAAATGCCTTTTAATGCCCAAATGTGGGTGTTTTTTAGGAATCAGTCACTGTGTTTCCAGCAGCTTTTCAGCCCCGAAACGTGGGTGTTTTATGGGACCTGTGGCTGTTTTCCCAGTAGCTTTATAGCACTTAAAGTGTATTTTGAGGGACCTGAAGCTGTTTTTCCAGCGACTTTTCAGCCCATTAATGTGGGTGTTTAGGGACTGTTTCCAATAGTAAAATATTACTGTTTCCAGTGGTATTTTAGCCCCAAATGTGGGTGTTTTTAGGGACACATGGCTGTGTTTCCAGCAATTTTTCAGCTCCCAAACATGGTTGCTTTTTAAGGATTAATGAATCAGTGTATCCACTTCATAATAACGTACAAATATAATGTATCATGGTTGGCAGAAACATTCAGTGCCTACATTTATTATGGCGATGGGGTTTAATTTCCATCCAGCTTATAAATACAAGTAAAGGACTCATTTTTAGCCAGTGTTAGGTAAAACAAAACAAATGTTTCTTTCATGAGTATGAACATGTTTTACAGCAACCAAAGTACTTGATTTATTTTTGATCAACTTTAGATTTTTTTAATTGGCATTTATTATCAGGCAAATAAACAGCATGCACCAAATGTAGTACGACAACTTATTCCAACCTATTCTGTGCTTTTTTCATAGTATATACAAACGACATGAGTGAGTTTAATTGGGCTTCTTTGTGCTCATACAGGCTTATAGCAGTTTCTTCATTGGTTGCAAAATTCACCATATAGCATGCAATCACTATCTGACTTGAGTTTTACCGCCTTACTGGAAGGTATCTTGACAATCATCCGATTAAACTTATCAGAGGAAGCAAACATCAGTTACACGTGTAAATTACCTGCAGTAATATAGGATATCTTATCATACAAATGTAACCCATTTTGTTTCTTGTCAGCTAATGCCTGTAAACCATCAAGGAAATCCTTGGAAAAAAAAAAAAAAGAATTTGGTGACATATGTGGAGGCAGCAACCAAATGATTATTTTAAGATGCACAGGGGAGCGAGCTGAAACAACTTTCTGACAGTTTCATCATGCATTACTACACAGCAGTTCCTCCCAAAATTGACATTGTTGGCTCTGATCAAAGCACAAACAGGGCTGTGACATTCTGAAAGAAGTGTTTCAAATGATTTCTGTGACAGAGAGCATAGTTTCGAAACACTGACAGTGCTTCAAAGGATATAATGTCTAAGTGAGACTGTGTGTAGGTGCACGCATACTGTATGCAAGCGAGCCCCGGCGCATGCTCGCTGACAGTGGGTTGCTTACATCACCATTTGTAATTCCAATGCCATACAGGAGAAAAATACTCTTTACGATCCATGACACTAATTTCAGATGTTGTCATTGCCTTTTTTTTCCCGCATAATCTACCTTATCACGTCACACGTTAAAATTAAACGACTTGCAGCGCTGATGTGTTTATTTCATCATGCCTGTTGTTTCGTTTTCTTTCCCTCTGTGATGAATCTGAGCTGTGCCCTTGTTGAGGCATTGTCTGCGGGTAGCACAGTGAGTCTGACTGATTGATGGCAGACAGTGGCTGTCACCCCTGGAGAGTAAGCATTTCTGTGTCGTCTCCCCACTGAAGGTCCTGTTGAGCTTGTTAAGGGAGAAAACACTTTTTGTTTATAGCCACTCTGACGGCACCGGCTGACAGCTCCTGCTGAAGAGGAGAGAGAGACTCCCTGTGGCACACTGCTCCCTTCTCTCCCTGTCTGTCTCACCTTCCTGTCTTTCTCCATCCATCCCGTCCGCTGTCTTTCCTCCTCTTCTGTCTCGCTCCGCTGTTGTGAAATGTGATGAAATGAGCATGATGATTTAAAATGCAAATGCGGAGTCCCTGCACAAAAAAAGTCAGGGAAATCGGCTTCACCCATCTGGACAGCATTAGGTGAATGGGAAAAAAAACATTTTTACATTGAAAAGAGTCTCACTTTCCAGAGAGATTTTTTATTTAGACACGACCAGTGCATTACCCAAACCAACATGCTGCACTTAACTGACTATCTCTGTTGCACAATCAAATCAAAGAGGCTGCTTTCTCTTTTTATGCGTCATCCTTTTATAAATAATATTGGTAAGAGTGAGTGCCATTATTCTATATCTTTCTTACTGTCCAAACATATTATACAAAGACAAAGACCATTAGTATATCTCACAACCATTTATATCCTCCATACTCTGTCTGTGGCACTTAGCCCCACATCCATTGACTCCTACTGAAGAAGTCATGACCTCAGCCAAGGAGTGTTTGGCTTTGTCTGTTTGTGAGTTTGTTAGAAGGATTGCAGATAAACGACTGGCCAGATTTTAATAAAACGAGGCAGGCTGTGCCATGGGCCATGAAAGAACCCATACAATTTTGGAGTGGATCTGAATTATGGCACCAATACACACATTATTTTTCACTTTGCAATATGCGACATTCATAGTACGGGATTGCACCTCGAACATGATAGGCAAACACGGAGCCAGCTGAGCTAAGAAGGTGGCGGCTAGCAGTGCAGTGCTAACAAAGGCAACAGTGTTGACAGAGTTCACAGTGTTACTGGGAGTTAGCTTACACTTACTGGGGGAACCACAAGGTGGCCGTTGGGATAGTTTAGCAGTGTTGCTAGCAGCAATTATAGTGCTAACAACTGTACCAATGCTGACAGAGCTAACAGTATGATTATAGGGTGATGATTATCCCGTCCCATATGAGCACCGCTCTTCAGTGCACACCCAGCCTGGGTAGTGCGCAGTGCAGACTGATGGCGATTAGCCAGCCAGTGGTATGCACATTTCTTTACAAATTGCTGTGAATTTCATATTACACACTTTTTCCTGATTCTCATGAACAGTATAATGGCTACTTTATCATTATTATTATTACCACTATTATCATTATTAGTAGGAATAGAAGTAGTAGTAGTAGTAGTAGGTGTATTGGTGTATTGTCACTCGGTAAACAAAAAAGGCATGTCAAAATCGATCGTCACATAATCAAATTCACAAAAGTGTCCACAGTGCGCCAACATATTCTGAGTTTGTGCCTAAGTCTCCAAATTATACTGCCTAGTCAATGATTTATTCTTAGTAGCAAAAAAGGATGTGGATGTCCTTGTTTTGGTAAACCCAAGCGAGTTTGTATGTGAGTGTCCAAACACAGAGAGTCTTTCTGCTGTTTTCCAAGTGAACAAACTCAGATCACCGGATCCAGAATCATAGTCAGATGAAATTATCCTGCAGCAGCTCAGCCACTGGTGAAAAATGGAAATATGTACTGAGGCAATAAGCTCTCTTCTGGGAAAGCTTAAAGGAGGGGAATAAACAACATCTAAAATTAACGAAGGTGAAAGTGCCCAAATGCGTTCTCTCCTCCATCTTCTGAAGCCCCCACCCCACCCTACCCCCCTCCTCCTTCCTCCATCTATTTATGTAGTCACCTCGACTGGGAAGCACTTCAAACGAGGCCTCTTTTCGCTCCCAGATGGGCTCACCAGAGAGAGCAGTGTGTCTTTATCTGTGCTTGTGTATGAGTGTATGTGTTTCTGAAGGGGGGATGTGGGAGTGCAGAGGAGGTTGGTGTGATCTGCGACTGTGTGCCATTTGAAGTTGTAAAGCCAAGCGTCTAAACACGGCCCGACACTGAGTCATCTGCTTTTTGATCATGCCGCACCTGATGTGAATTTTGCCTGTGCCACTCAAAGAGCAAGAGGGAACCTGCGCGCCTCGACCCTCTCTTTCCTCAGCCCACACCTTACGCCTCCGTGCGTCCCCTCTCAGGCTCTCAGGATGGGGGGTTTGGTGTCCCAGAGCAGCGCGGGGTGGGGGAGGTTACGTGGAAGCTCCCCCTGAGCCATGAGCAGGGGAAGGCCTCAGATTCCTGGTGTTGTACAAACACCGCCATTTAAAGTAAAAGAAACATGAAAGCCTGTTTGATGTTCAAGGGGCTCACCTTGCTCTCGACAGTAACACAAGCACGAGCAACAAGCAGGAAAGCAACGCTTTTGAGCCTTTTTTTGGACAGGTAGATGTGGTCAAAGTGTTGGCACAAGGACTCCGTCAAATGGTTGACCTGCTTTTAGGATTGTGATTGTCTCATCTGTCAAGTAATTACACTCATTTCAGTCAAAACACTCTACAACGTAAGTTCTCTTTTGATACATTTTCACAGCACTCATCTCACAATAGTCTTTGTCATTGTTTACCCCAGTGTAGCATCATGCAATATTTATCCCGATGGCAGTAGTCTACCCACATACAGCCGTCACTGTCATGCAGCTTGCTGTTGAAAGCTTTGCAGTTCACCAGTTTAACAGCTTTGGGAGTACTCACACCCTGCCCTTACTTTGGCGCTCTCAAGGCATCTATCCAAAACCACCAAAATTCTCACTGCGTAGGCGGCGCTGCATGCTTTAGAGGGTTGTAAAAGCAAGTTTTGTGAACAGCAACAGGATATTGCTGGAGAGGTTGTGTAGGTGCTGCATGTCCGCCACTTGTCTGACAGGTAGACAGAGTCTCAGAGAAAGCGTAGCAAACAGGGGATCTGAACGCATTCAACTGGGATCTTGGACAGAACAGAACTGAAAATAAAGCATTTCCCCTCCTTCATTCCTTACTTATCAGATGTCACTACAAAGCGCACATGAGAAACGTCAGTATGTGAGTGCTGTTGTGCATGTGTGTGTATATGTGAGAGACAAACCAAGTGTGTGTGTGTGAGAGAGAGAGAGAGAAAGAGAGAACTGAGGGAGCAAGAGCATGGCGGTAGAGCCAGCATTGTAGCAGACATGATTACGTGCCTTGATCTTTCCTATGGCAAGAACAAGACCTCAATCTCTCACTATCTCCCCTTTAATCAAATCCCTACCTTTTTTGCCTCCCTGCCACAAAACTGTCACAGGCTGAAAATAAGCCCTTTCCTTATCAAAGAGCCAAGGGTTCAATTGATTTCCAGGCTAGGAGAATTTTTATTCAGAAACTTTGAAGCACAAAAAAAAGGGAAGAAGAGAAAACACCTGCATCCCCCCATCAGGCAAATTACTTCTGACTTTTAATTTATTTCGGCAGGAAATGGAAAGCTACATCCTAACCACAGTCAATAGGGGGACTGGGGAGGAGAGGTGTAATCAGGCGGCTCACCAACTCCAAGGCCTCCATCCTGTCACTTTTAATAGCCACTCAGACCACACAATCTGCTCGGCCTGATATGCTCACGCCATTCCCATAGCCGGAGCCGCAGCCATCTCCGCCTCCTCTTCCTCCTCCTCCTCCTCCTCCGTGTCCTTCCTAATAACAACTGAACATTTCCACACTTCCCTGGTGCCTCACATGAAACAAATCACAGCCAAAGTACTTTCTACCTTCCTTGTATTGCTGTGGATGGTAGATCTGAAATAGGGATGCGGAGATTGGCATGTTTCATTTACATTCTGGGTGCCATTCCTGGCTTTGATACAAGCTGAGATTGGATTTAAAGTAGCCAACTTGGCTTCCTGTCCAGTTTTTGGTTTGAGTCTGATTGGCAGCGCAATATCATATTCGTTTATAGCTTGTTTTTAGCCATTGTAATGACATGTCTCCATGGATGGCATGACGGTCTGTCGATCAGTCCACCACATTTGCACAAACTGAAGTTCCCTAAGTGCTATTGGGTGCGTTGCCATGGATTTTTGTACAGACATTCATGGTCCCCAAAAAATAAATCCTAATGACTTTGGTGATTTCTGCACTTTTCCTGTAGCTTCATCAGCAGGTCAGAGTTTTCAGTTACCCTGTGAAATATCTTAATGTCCACTGGTTGGACTGGCACGAAATTAGACACTCATGCTAACAGGATGATATATCATACCAAATTTGGTGATCCCTGACTTGCCGTCTTGCACCTCCATTTTAAGGGTCTGGGCAGCTAAGCTGCCAGGACACTATTGTAATCCTAGGTATTCTTCTTCTTCTTCTTCCTTCTTCTTTTTCTTCTTCTTCCTTCTTCTTCTTCCTTCTTCTTTTTCTTCTTCTTCCTTCTTCTTCTTCTTCTTCTTCTTCTTCTTCTTCTTCTTCTTCTGAGGAAATCATACTTCCCATGGGTGAAAACTCACCAAACTTTGCACAAAGGTCCAGTCTCATGCCAGATATCCTCAGCTGTAAACTCAAGCCAACAGTCCTGATGGT
>NC_065506.1:10173148-10177456 GCF_006386435.1 Epinephelus moara | reverse complement strand
TTATTGCTTAAAATTGCCTGAGCGTGACTGATCACTGTGCAGCATCTTCAAGTCTTTTTTTCTGCTAGAAAATCTGCCTTCTCATGCTTGACAATAAACCAAACTTTGCACAAAGATCCAGTGTCAATACTTAAGTGTGAAACCATCTGAGGCTTCTCACTTTGCACATAGCTAAACTAGTTAAACATCAGTTTTTCACTTATGAAGCAAATCAATCATTGTTAAAATAAATTACCAACATCTCCATGCTGTCTAGATGCAATAGGTGTATTTTCAGATTTTTGTTTCGACAACTGAATTTTTTACAGTGTTTTCAAATCTGCTTTTCCATGCATGGACGGCTGCTAAACCTGCACATCTGGCTTAGTCAATTTGTGAAGCTACACATAAATTGTCAATGACTAATTAGCTCAGTGAGATAGAAATTTATTCTTAGTCTCAGAGGTTGTGAGTTCAAGCCTCAGCTGATGCAAAAGGCAGATTGTGTTGCTAAACTCCTAAATGTCTTCCAATTCTTCTGCTTGTTGCTCAGAATTGCCTAAAAATGCCCGGACCCGACCCATCGCTGCGCAGCAGATATAATTTTCTTCTGACATTTGTGGTTCAGAGTTACAGTACACATCTTGACACCTTTCTGATGGATCTTTGTGAAATCTGCTACAGGTATTCACAGTCCCTACAGGATACAATCTCCTCTTTTCCTGTTTTGCCACAATCAGATAAAAGTTTTTTGTGAAATAGTTTGATAACTACTTGGTATTCATGGTCCCCAGATGATGAATTCTATCTACTTCAGGGATGTAGTGAGTTGTGCTAATGATGTCGACATTTGTGGCTCAAGAAGACATGTCTTTACAACAATTAAAGAATGAATTGCGGTGACATTTGATACACACATTCCTGCTCCACACAGGATGAATCAAATTGTTTTTCCTTTGAGAAAAAACGTGAGACTGATTTTTGTGGTTCAGAGTGAAATGTCTATTATTTGTTGGATGGATTGCTGTGACATTTGTTATGGAGATTTAAGAATCCTAGAGGGCAATTTCTAATGACTTTATTAATTCTCTGATTTTCATTAGTGCTGCCATCAGTTCAAGTATTTCAATTTGTCCAATAAATTGGTTAAGGACTAAATAGGTGGAAAACTAATGACATTCCCATCAGCCTCAGCTGTGTTTCGTGTTTAGTTCTAATTAGCAAATGTGAGTACGCTAACATGTAAAACTAATATGCTAAACATAACTTCTAAACATATCTGCATTTAATTATTACAACTGCTACCATGTTAGCATTTAGTTAGTAGCACCCCTTTGTCTAAGTACACATAAAGTGCGTTTCTTTTAAAAGGGGGGGGGGTATGCTATGGGGAGGTGGAAAAGTTGGCGTACCATTACGTACAGTCATGATGTACCGTCATTGCATAGGCTAATGCAAGCTCTCCTAGTCGTCACTGGATGGCCTTATATTTCCATTGCCCAGTGTTCCCTCATTTGAGGTTGTACTGGTGCTGTTTTAATAAGTTCATCTCTTTTCACCCTGATCTTTTGCAGTTGCATCTGATTGGAGAGTTAGTGCCACCTCTCTTGATTACCTTGATGGATCTACTTCCAATATTCAGATAATGGTAGTGGATGGAAAAGTGGAAAATTTGCATTCTCTTTTGCTGCTTTTGGAAAGAAATTCATTTAAAAATGTGCTTCCTTTTTTAAAGAAACCTAACTTCAGACCTTTAGTCTTGTTTTCTGTATCAGTGTGTTCTGGTGATGTACTTTAATGTTACATTCAGTAATAATTGTTATATTCTGATAGATGTCTGATCCTTCCTTGCTTCAATTTTGAAAAAAAAAAAAGCACTAAAATAGAGTAAAAATGCTCTGACCTGTGACAGAGTGCTCATATGACAGAAAATTGGACTGCTGCTCATGCCATTTGGGCTAGCAGGTGAATGAATATTGGCTTGTCCTGAGTGTCCCTGGCTTACAGATCAAGTTTTATCTACAAGCCGTTTGCTCTTCCAGCGCCTAATGAAGCTCTCTGAAAGGAGATTAAATGGCAGAGAGGGACAAAACAATAACCATTACCAGTCACCTTCATTTTGCTTCATCCGTTAACATACTGGGCTGATGCTGCTGCTGCTATGCGGCAGCCACCCCTCACAATGCCTTGCACACAATAATGTAAAAAAAGCAGGGGGTGAACATGTACTTATGATTAAAGCTGTCATGGAAATATCGCATGAAGGATACACACAATCTGTGCTCCGCTCATATTATTTACTCAGTAAAAGATGCTGAAAGGAAAGCTGTAGCCTAAATAAGACATGTTGTTAGGGAGACATTCAGTTGCTGCCAATTCGAATGCACAGCAAACATGTTGCAAAAGGGTTTAGGCAGATTTATTAGCTGTTTCTATGAGGGATGTCTGGGCACGATGCATCATCAATCATGGTGCCATGTTGGCTAAAGCTCAGGGAAAAATGTCATACCTTTAGCATTTTAAATGGTTTTGACTTTGGTGTAGGAGATGATAAGAGGTTCATACAGAAAACATTCAAGTGGTGCGTACTCTGCTTTTGCAGCAGCTCATCATCTTGCTTTGTCTCCTCAGATCAGCAGAGACTTTAACCTTGTGTGAAGACAGATTTGCATCCAACATCCAAGTGTCATCCCGTTTCAATCAATTGGCTCTTTTTACAAAGAGATCTCAAACAGCTTTTAACTGGGTTCCAAATAGAACACACTGATACTGGATCCAGTCTGCTGGCAAAACTGGCTCTGAAATTTAAGATGTTAAGATCTCCATTGAAAATGTGTGAACTCATCAGTCTCTCAATGGTTTTCTTCCTCTCCTTTGAATACTGTGGCTTGGGATCGATCATCCATTATTCTTGAATTTCATTATGTGGGAGGAACAGTATCAGTAAACAACATAATACAAAGTTTACTGTACAAAAGGGGAACGTATAAAAATGCCGCCTGAATGCTCTTTTGTTGCTCGTGTACACCCGATCACTTTAGGTACACTGAGACTGGCAAAAAGTAGTGCAAACAGTTTTTGGTTTTTTTGGCTCATGTGTTACTCAGATTTTTTTTTGTTTTTCATAACAGCATGTGAACAGCACAGATCGCATGGACTCCAGTCTTTTCTATTCTGATTGGATCACATTTTTATGTGGTCCAAAATCTAATACAGGTCTAATTTTTTTGCACTGACTCTACATCAACATTGCTGAGTCTCTTACCATGAGCATCTTGTGAAGAGGCGCTGACAGATGTAGTTAAACATACCTCTTGACATCCTTAAATTTTTGATGAAATCTCTTTCAGTTAAGCCATTCACGTCACGATCCCACCACTCCTGGCTCCGACCCAGCATCTACACACACCTCTGTACAGGAGTAGCAGCCATTGCCTCACAAAAAGCCATCATTAAAAATTTTGGCTGTCTTTCTCCTCGTCCTCGTTATCATCCGCTAATGAATTTGCTGGCACAGCGTGCTGCATGTGACGTCTTTGTTATTGTTCTTATGAGCATGCGGGTCAGTTCAGGACCATGACCAGTTCACCTTGGAATTTGACACTGATCACATTTAAAAAATAATGTAAGCAGCAAAACAGAAAAATCAGATCTAAGCAATAAACCTGAATTGAGCACTAAGGCTTGCAGTGTGACCGTAGCCCTGGTGCCTGATTGAGCCCTGATGTAGGTACATGTAAGCCAAGTTTTGTAAAATGTAATTATGTAATTATGTTTTTCTTACACATTCATGTATGACATCCTAATGTTAATGTCACGACATGACATAACTAGTCTCAAATGTTGTTCAACAGTTTGTTTAAAAAAATTAACTATGATTCTCAGTTGCTGAAAATCACTTTTTTTAACATATTCTCTAACATGGTGTGAGGGTCTTTAGATGGTTGTCTTTATTTTGTTTATGCAGGTAGCAGGCAATAGTATACACATATTTACTAAGTCAATAACTAAGTGAGAAGATTAGCTTATCTTACTTTACTATATAATGACTAAAACACTGTCTGTGTGTGTGTCTGTGTGTCTGTTCCATGTTCCTCACTGACTTGGTCAATCCATGTGAAATTTGGCACAGTGGTAGAGGGTCATGGGAGGATGCGAATGAAGCAATATTACATCAATTGGCCAAAGGGGGGCGCTATAGCAACTGATTGAAATTGCAAACTCTGAATGGGCATATCTCATGCCCCGTACGTCGTAGAGACATGAAACTGTGCACAGAGATGCCTCTCCTCATGAGAAACAAATTTGCCTCAAGAACCCATAACTTCC
>NC_065506.1:10129477-10173085 GCF_006386435.1 Epinephelus moara | reverse complement strand
ATTTAACTCTAATTGGCAACTGGGTGGCGCTATAACAACAGAAATATGCTTAAAAATGGCTAAAATGCGACCGATCGCTGTGGCTGCCATCGTACAATCAAATTCACAAAAACTCTGTCTGAATACATTGCTCTTCTTAATGGGTTCAGTTGACTATTTAATCTGCAATTTCCTATGACCTGTATCCCAAACACACACCATGCGAAACTGTACGTGGGCAACTGTGCACTTAATGGGTATGGTCTAGTCTTAGATATTAACTTGTAATATGGTGAGAGTTCTGATTAACCATTGCTGTGAGCATGAGTCTAAAGAAATGCCATAATGATTAAAAAAAAAAAAAAAAAAAAAAATGAGTAAGAAGTATATGTGTTAAGTTGACAAATAGTATTAAAGATCAGATTTGGTGTTGCAACCAGGTTTCAATCCAAAGTTTTTCACCAGTAGATCCTACAGTATATGATATTCATCCAGTCATGGGGTGTACATGTAAAATGCTGTATCTGACACTTGTATTGGACTTTGCTTGAGCAAGACAAAGTGTGGTCGAATTATCTATGATAAAAACCATCGGAGCTTAATTTGAACTCTTCTTCTCTTTAAAATATGTTGTTGCCAAGACAAGCACCTAGGTTTAAGACAACTCTGAATGGTCTGTGTTTGGCTTGATGTTGTGTAACTGGTATTACAGATTAACTCTGACATAAAGAAGTATCTTTCATAAAAAAAAAAAAAAAGAATTAAAAAAAATATATATTAAAGGGATAGTGCGCCCAAAAATGAAAATTCACCCATTATCTACTCACCCATATGCCGAGGGAGGCTCAGGTGAAGTTTTAGAGTCCTCACATCCCTTGCAGAGATCCAAGGGGAGAGAGGGTAGCAACACAACTCCACCTAATGCAGGCTGACAGCGCCCCAGATTCAAACGTCCAAAAACACATAATTGAAACCACAAAATATCTCGTAGTGATCCAAGTGTCCTGAAGCCCCGACATAAAAAGTTGTTTGGAAAAACGTCATTTGAACTGTTTTTAGCTTCATTGTAGCCTCTAGCTTTTGTTGTTTCAATGATGTGTTTTTGGACGTTTGAATCTGGGGCACCGTAAGCCTCCATTAGGTGGAGTTGTGTTGCTACCCCCTCTCCCCTTGGATCTCTGCAAGTGTTGTGAGGACTCTAAAACTTCACCTGAGCCTCCATTGGCATATGGGTGAGTAGATAATGGCTGAATTTTCATTTCTGGGTGCACTATCCCTTTAAGTGTTCTATCACAGTAACATGACGGTGCAATGATGATGGTGTCAGGATTATTGCATAGAGCACTTAATTTTATACTGGATGATTTTGATAACATTAACTAACTTGAAGAGGCATCTAAGGCAGGGGTCAACAACCTTACCCATCAAAAAAGTAATTTTTGACCAAAAATAATTTTTAAAAAATCTGCCTGGAGCCACAAAGCATATTTTACCACAAAATGGCTCTTTTGCGATGGGCCATATATGATTATTTTTTAACTTTGCAGCGTTGACAGTGAAAGCAAATGAATCTGTCCACCCACTATTAAATTCTGTATTTTCCTCTGAGACTTTTGCTGTTATGGATTTGGAATCCATTAGTAGCCTAGCTAGGGAGGCTCGAGACTAGCCACTGATGCTGAGGTTTGGTGAAATTTAGAGGAAAAGGTGCATAGGCCGTAGACCTATGACACACATTTTAGTAAACGAAAAATTTAAACTTTTCTTTTTTTAATTCAGTGCATAGGCTACACATTTTAACAACTGGAGAATGTAAGAATTTCTTTTGGCCTACAACAACGATAAATGAAAATCAAAATGTTGAAAAAAAAAAATAATCAAGCGTTATTTATTTATTTATTTTATTTATTTTTTTGTTTTTGTCAAAGCCACAGGCAGCCACTGGAGAGGCGCTAAAGAGCTGCATACGGCTCCGGAGCTGCAGGTTGCCTTCCCCTGATCTAAAGCAACAGTTACAGTAGTACATGTATAATACACATTATGTTGGTTATAAATGGATTGACATGTTTGGCATTGAAAGGTAATGGTAAATAATGTCAAAACCATATATTTGTTTTTTTGTTATTGATTATGCTAGGCTCTGAAAAGTTGACAGGCAATATTACTTTGATTTGTAGATTGATTTGTTACTTGAAGTCCCCTTTCAACCAAAAATGTTTTTTTTTAATCATATGTCCTCTAAAATGTGTCTGACCCTGACTATACTGACTTGTATCTGTGCAAAGTTTGTCACTAGAGAGGTGTCACATTCCTCTACTAAGGGGGTCAATGTCAGCCCTACTTTAAAACTCATCTGGGGGGAAACTTCAAGTTATGGGTCTCTAAAAAATGTGTAAAGTAAAGGAATGTTTGCCCATGCATTTAAGGGTAAATAAGTATGGTGATAAAACATGCTAACCTGGAAAACTTAGCTACTATTTTTACTATTATCTCTTTTTAGCAGAGTCTCTTTTTTTATTAGATGTGCCTTATTATGTGCTGATGCTCAGCTGGATGCAGTGCCGCACCTGCACTTTGCTCTGACTAGTGAGGGTCATTTCTGCTTGGTGTAAGTAATTGGAAAAAAATAATTGAAAATAATTGAAGACCCCTTGACTCGAGATTGTGTGTCCCTCATCTTTAATGCAAAAATCTGTAAATCAGATGCTAAGTGACAAAGTTTGGAACTACAGTGACATTCAAATTCTTTGATGAGCTGATGCAAATGAGGTAGTGGTATCACTCCCACATGGTGTGTGTGGTCAGAATGCAGGATAGCCTGCAGCACAGCTCAGAGGCACTTTGTCAGTGAAGTAGGGGGCCATTGGATACAGAACCCCAGCCACCCTCTGAACTGGATCAATTTCATTAAATAACCACAAATAAAAAAAATAAAAGACTCTTTTGAAAACAGACACTGCCACGCTCTGACTGCTTTAATGGGCACAAACATGAGTGAGGGTTCATGCAAGCTTTGGATAATTGGGGTTCTCCCACTGATGAATAAGCAGCACACATATTAACACAGTGCTGATTTATCATTCTCTGCTTTGTGTTATTTTCTGCTAGTTAGTGTTTGATGGATGGAGCTCTTACATTTGTGTAAACATGATATTTCAAAAGGAAAATGTCTAATAATGACATTTAATGACTCCATACATTTGAAACGCCTCACTTTCCCTCATTGGTGTCATCAGTGAGAAAAATATTCCACACAATGCAGAGCACTTTTGCTCATATATTAGGTAAGTAATTATACTGGTGCTACTGATTTTCATAAGGAGGAAGGTTATGTAAATATAGTTTTTGTTGATGCAGAGCTTTATTTGAAGTATTATGCTACATTAGGATCTTTTATTTGTTGATGCATTATCAAATTGCTACTCTTTACCACTGTAATTTAGGTGGAAATGTAATATAATTTTACTGAAACCCCCAGTGTTTTGCTCTCATATCTTAAAGTGTATATTTCATTTTCAAAGCTTTACAATGGTGGTAATTGAAAAAGGCTATGTACCCGTAATTTACCACCTGAGCTTATGTTGCCTCACTGGCGTGCATTTGAACCAGACAAAAATAAATGACAAATAAAAAATGAAAGGACATTTCTGTTTTCACCTGATAGCTCACATGTGACATGTCTGAAAGTCACATCTGAACAGTCTAAACACCTTTACACCTATCAGGCTGTTCTCATGCACAGTTCGTATGTTTTCATATGAAAAGTAATGCACCAAAATGATGAGCCAGTAATTTGTGAATAACCCATGAGTTCTGTAAGGACTTGATCATGTGACAAATGCGTAGGAGTAAAGAAGCAAGTGGTTTCAGACTGCCCAGATAGGAAGGAGATTAGCGTGGTGGATAAACATAGGACTTTCCCAGGGGAAGTTGTATTGTGTGTGTGCATCGTCAGCTCATGCATTGAGTAACATTACATGTAAAAATTCCACTTTAAAAGTTGCCGACAGTTGACTCAGTGAATAGCTATTTTTCTCAGTCTACAGCTGCTGCGAGAGGCAGCAAAACGTCCTTTCATTTTATAGTTACAGTTTACTAATATATGTAAGACTTGCTATGGTATTAACAGCGGTTACATAAGTTTAAAAACCAGCCACAACTCAGCCCTGAACAAGAGTGACCGTCCGTTATTGACTCATCAGGTACCCCAGCAGAGGGGTGACCAAAAATGGGGACTGAAAGGAGCAGTTCCATTGGTGCCATCCACACCTTTTCATAGTGGAAAAATGCATACTGAACTGAACTGTACCGTACTGCATCGTGGCAATGGGGCTTCTGTTTTGAGTCATTTTAAGATACGTTTTCACCATGTTTCTTTTTTAAACCTAACCACAGTACCTTTTTTGCCTAAACCTAAAGATGCCCAACCATGTCTCTCTTGTCAAACCTATAGTAACTTTACTTGCCTAAACCTAACCTTTGTAACTTTACATTAATTATGTTACTTTACATTAAGGATGTAACATCATTCATGGTGCGCTAATTCGTAAGACATCACACAAACTGCTGTATGAGGATATGTTGACACCTATATGTGAACTGATTGCATGTGAAATTCTGTATTATATATTATGTGAAACACGGCTCAGTGTGCAGTGGTTAGCACTGTCGCCTCATAGCAAGAGGGTTCCCGGTTCGAACCCAGGGTGTGGGAGCCTTTCTGTGTGGAGTTTGCATGTTCTCCCTGTGTCAGTGTGGGCTTTCTCCGGGTACTCCGGCTTCCTCTCACAGTCCAAAGACGTGCAAACACGTTAACTGGTGACTCTAAATTGTCCGTAGGTGTGAATGTGAGTGTGAATGGTTGTCTGTCTCTATGTGTCAGCCCTGGGATAGTCTGGCGACCTGTCAAGGGTGTACCCTGCCTCTCGCCCGATGTCAGCTGGGATAGGCTCCAGCACCCCCGCGACCCCAACAGGATAAGCGGCTACAGAAAATGAATGCCTGAATATTACATAAAAGAATGTTGTTGTCAGAAATGACGTCTTACATTCTCATATTTCTCTTCTATCGTGAATTTACAACTTAAACAATATATTTCATGTGTACCATTTTATATTTCACATATCACACATATCACAAATGTAAAATGTATATAAATTTGCAAAAATATGTCCATATATGGATATTATGGTGAAAAGAAATGCTTGGTCTAGTTTGTTAGATTTACATATTTCAGTTTCTCATAATATTTCCATTCAATTGACTGAATTCTAACATATACCAAAAATGACCATTTACGTAATTAAATCTAATGACACTGATATGTTTTCAACATATCTGAAATACACAGAATTTGTGAGGAGTAATTACCCAAATTATATCAACGTCGATTCGCTAAATTCTATGAGCTATAGTTACATAAATTCCCATGGTCTATTTGTCAGTTTTATTTGAATTAATTACAGAAATGGTATTTGGGTTTATGTTAGAATTATTTGACTTAATTGGATGGAAAATTACATATGAAACACATGAACCTGGCAAAACAGACCAATAATTAATTTGATTGTATATGTAATATATGAATATATGTACATTATGTAATAAATGACCATTTTACATGTGTTTACTCTCATCAAGCAGATATGTATGCAAAACCTGTAGGCAACAGAACAATATTTTGGTAGCGGAAGTGTTTCGATTGCTGTTTGTAGACCAAGTAATATTGGCCAGAACCCATCAGCTATCACCTGACAACAATTTAATGTTTCTACATTAAGGGTGTTCCAGAAATATTGGCTGTTGTCTCAGAGGCATATTGTGGTCAGAATTATAGGTTTTCCTGTACTGTATCTAAAAAATATTGACATATATCATCATGTCATGTATGATATATAAAGTCGCTTTTAATGACTGTAATATGATAATGTATGTAAGCTACATTGTTGTTGTTTTTTAGCCCTATTCCATGTGTTTTGTGAATTTATCATGTTATATACAGAAGACCACGTGCCATGAATTGATCACGTGTAAGCCATGAAACACAACACATGTAATTAATTAGCATTTACTTTTTTAGGGGACAAACAAAACATGTTTTGATCATGTTAAGATCTCTTTTAATTGTATTCAAACTCCCACTGAAATATGTGCACAGACACATGAAGGGTTTTCCATTCAGAGAATATCCTGCTTTCAGCCCTCCAACATCCAGTTTGACAGTGAAACTAACCGCACACATTACCACCCTTTATGTTCACATGAAGCACTCCAATACATATTAAACACATTATAGCGCTGACACCAACTGGGTGCCATGTTTTTTTAGTACATTAATAATAACAGCGTCTACAGCAGCACACTACGGAGGAGAGATGACAGAGCTGTCTTGTTTTATATAGAACCAAGGTTTTACCCCCTGTTGAGGTGCCCTATCATCTCTATGTTATCTATTTATTTTTTCTTTCTATCTCTGTCACTTTCCGACTCTTGTTCTCTCTCTCCCCGTGTGTAGTTGTTGTGATGTTTCTCTTTTCCTCTGTCAGAAGTGGTCTCTGGAGTTCAGAGATGGAGAGTGTATCAGGGGTTCGAGCCTCATTACTGACGGCGGATGAAAGTAAAAACACCCAGATCAAAACATCTGTTAATTGCATAAAAGGAAGACAAACAATGGTATTTATTAGAGGAAGTAGCAGGTAGCAGTGCCCTCTGTATTTACACCCCCACCCCTGCTGTCAACAGCATCCCAGTAAATATGCACTTTTTTTCTCTCTCTCTCGTTTGTTTAGTTGTTTACTTGTCTGTCTGTCTCTTTCTTTCTTTCTTTAGAATGTAGCTGGGAGTGGATTTCTCTGGCAGCTTCACAGAGGGAAAAGGTTAAGAAACATAACAAAAACCTGGATGATAATTCTGATAGAGCTCATTAATATCAAGTGATTATTACTGATTGTTTAATGCACATGCACCCATAAACCTTGATACATGTGCACCCATGAAATTCTCATTATCAATTTGTAGCTCATACCTACACTAACAACCTGATCTCACAGAAATACGTGAAATGACCACGACCTCTTAACACCGCATTCCGTGGTGGCAGCACGTGATGAGTTAAAATTACGTGCCGGTACCACGGAAACAATGCCAATGCAAAGTCAATTAGGATCCTTTTTCGTGGTGTCCACACGGATTCCCTGATTCAATAACATCACGTCAACCTCGTTTTCCTCAATGATATCTTTAACATTCCTGTATACACACAAAAACACGGAATTGTCCTTGATAACTCAGCAATATGATGTCAAGGCCATAAAATAAAATAAATGTATTTTGCCAGCAGATAGCGTAGGGCTTTAAGACCATTGTGCTGTGGGCGGATGGGGCGCGTTCCACTACTGTTTTATAGCTGCTGTCTGCCGTCTGTGGGCTTCATTCCATTTCAGATTGCCGTCCGTCTGCCGTAACCGAATCCAAACGCCACTAATAAATAAATAAATAAGAAGATAAAAATAAGGCTGAGCACGGAAGAACCAGAGAGGAAACACCATCACATGGAGCCGTCCGCCCCCGGCAACCCGGCAACCCGGCCACCCTCCACTCCACCAGGGGAGAGCGGACCCCAAGCCAGCGCCACAGAACCAGCGGCCGCTGCCCCCAGCACACACGGCTCCCACTGAGGAAACACTGGAGTTAAGAACTAAACTATGATAAATGACATAAAATATTAAGATGCAGGCCTAACATAAAATAAATTTGTTACTACATAAATTAAAACATATAGGCCACAGCAGATAAAAGTAGAACATTCTAAAAGTAAATACAATAATAGGCTAAATAGTATCTAAGCAATAATAAAGTGTCTAAACAATAATAAATTGTATCTAAGTTATCTATTAGGCTACCATTCCACTCTTATTGGTTTACTTTTTAGTAGTATTGTATTGTCTGAGGATGAGTCATTTTAGTAACTATCTACAGTAAAAAAGAAAAAAACAAGCAAAGAAACAAACAAAACTCATTTTATACACTGGGCCTTCAAAGTGCTCTCTGAAACTACACCTGGCATGGCTTGTGTCCAAAAAATGAAAAAATCTAAACTTTGTCGTAGAGCTAAACCAAATACATCATTGGAAAGGTCTCAACCTGGAAAGTGACATATGTCAGTATGATGATTCTACATGGCTCCTGCTTTCAGCCATTCACCTTTGAACCTTGACCTCAGTGCATGTTTGAGGGCTTATAACTCAGCAACTAAAGGGGGTACAGACACGGGACCAGCTGTTATAGAGAGCTCTTGACCTCAGCTATCATGTGAGTGTAGTCAACAACTGGGGGTGCTGTCAGATATGGGTCAAATATGGATAAAATTAATTTTCACCCATTTAGAAATTAGATATTTAAAATCTGATTACACAAGTGTGTTTACCATCCTCTTAAAGTCCACAGTGTACTCTCAATTCAGTATTTACAACTTCCAAATCTAGGAAAAACACTTATATTTTTAAAAAAACTACAATTCCCTGGGACCGTGCCATGCAGCTTGATACATATCAGCAACATAGTTGTAGTTCTTCTGATTTGCAAAGTAGGGTTCTAAATAGGGTTGTAAAAAGATATATCTACCCAATATATCTAATATCAAGTAAAGCCGAACTAGTTATTACACTGCACCTAGATGAACTATGTTAAGAAAAAGTAAAGATGTCGGCTAATTTTCGATATTTTAGCTAATACGCTAGAAACAGCGTTTTTGGGACGGTAGGTGTATGCGGCTTGTAAAATAGGGTCGTAAAAGATAGATCTACTGATTATATCAAATGTCTAGTAAAGCCGAACTAATCTACTGATTATATCAAATGTCTAGTAAAGCCGAACTATCATGTTATTATTATTATTATTATTATTATTATGGTGGGAAATTATAACAGAGGAATATATTTGCTGTTTTAATATCAAGAACACTTTCATGTTTTTGTGTGTATACAGGACGTTGTTCAATCAGGGAATTCGTTTGTCCACCACGAAAAAGGATCCTAACTGACTTTACATTGACATTGTTTCTGTGGTACCGGCACGTAATTTCAACTCATTACATGCTGCCACCACGGAATGTGGTGTTAAGAGGTTGTGGTCATTTCACGTATTTCTGTGAGATCAGGTTGGACACTAACAACACCTGAATTATTTGGCATTTTAAAGAGATGGTTATTGTAGATTATAATGTATGTGTAATCATATGTAAGGACATTTGTACGTTTTTAATAAACAATTTCTCAGTGACTATAGACTTTATTACTAGAAAATACTTGATAACATAACATAACATAGATATATTAATATACTGATATGTCTTAATACATTTTGAACTTATAACACTGAATTGGTAATAAACAACAATTTTAAACCTGCTTGTGAATGATTTGCACATCAACATTATTATTTTATTTATAACAATGTAACCTATTAGTTAGAAAGCTAACGTTATGCTAGCAAGATTCAAAGTCAGTAATATTCCATACAGTTGACAAACGGTAAATATAACTTGGCAGTATGTTTAACAACAAGACTAGCTAGCTATCCAACGATACGCCATGTGTAACGCAGGTTGCAAAAAGTGGGGCGTACCACACTGCCTTTTTTTAAAAAAAACATTGAATGCCACTAGTAAATAAAAAAAGGTTGGTGTGCCTTTTTATTGTTGCCAGGCAACCACCCTGTGAGGTCCTTACACTAACCTTCCCATGAAATCAATCTTTTTTTGACAGTAATTAGTAGCTAGTCACTTAAATGGACAGAGAGATCTGTGTGGGTACATGAGACCCTAAAAAAGAGGGTGGTTCACGGGGAGTACCACCAGTCGGACAAGGACCTCCGCCTCGATGATGGCCATTTATAGGCATATTTTAGGATGACTCGGCGGCAGTTTGACAACTTGCTGTCTATTGCAGGGTTGCCAACTCTCAACCATCTGGCGTCACTCTTTCACTATCAATGTCACTCTCTCACGCCCATTTAAGATATGTCACGCTGGATGTCCACTGGATCCGTGCACGATTCGGCTGTGGCGCAGACTCGCTCCGCGTCAATGTCCACTGGGAACTATAGCGGCACGCACGTGAGTGGCTGGAATTGGTGGATCGTGAGATCCGGAGTTTTCATTGGTGTTTTATTTTGAAAATTGACCGGATACTCTAGTCTTTTCTGCGCCTGACTTACTTAATTGTACCAAGGTAAGCAAATTGCCGACGAATTTACATTTAACTGTGTTATGAAACCATGTGCCCTGCCTGAATAACTAACACACTTATGATGAAAAAAACTTTTTGTTAGATGAGTCTGCTGAATTTCTTTAAGAAAAAAATGAGGCAAGAAGAAGAGAGTAGTTCTAATAGGCGTACTACTCCACAAGAACATGATGAGGTAGGCTAATGTAATGCACTTGTCTATTATCTATTTCTGTATGAAATTACATGAAAATAGGATTTCACCGCATGAATTTTCAAATCTCACTCCGGCCCTCTGACCAAAGTTGGCAACCCTGCTATCATCGGGTGGTACAGCTCTGGGTATCTAGCAACTGCTACCACTATTTTCTCCTCCATTGTTTACCAACTGTATACTTGTTGCCGTGACCTCCACAGAAGGCCCGCCTCTCAAATTATCTTGGAAAAAAGATAACGAAAGAAGAAATGACGTGGGGTGCTTTCTGAGCTTAAATTTCTTCAATTTGAGGAGTTCAGAGTGCACCGGCAGAAACACCCGGAGCAAAAAGCTTTATTCTCATCAAAAACAATAACAAAAAGCAGCAAAGCCCATTTGTCCAAGGCTGGCACCGAATGTCGCTTATGAGTGTTGTGCTTTTATCACCGTACACACAGAAGCTTGTTGTTAACTGCTTAGTCAACCCTCTGTTTTTGGCTGCCTAGCTAACAGTAATGTCAAGATGTTGTTGTCATAGAAAAAAACCCACGCGGTGCATGGCATTAAAAATTGTGGTGGGAGTGCTTCTTATGGAGTGCTGGGCTGAAGCTCTCCCCAGCGCCCCGCCACTGCTTTGCTGCTGATGAAAACCACTATGTGGACACACGGCTTTATGGTGAGATTTAGAGTTCATTGTTGACTTTGGAAACAGCAATTAAAACATGAATTTGATCACAAGATCCAATAAGTAGCTGTTCTGCAGCTTCCTATCATGATTTTTAGCAGCCAAGTGGAATTTGATTAGGTGTCACTGAGTAGTATGTTAAAATTTACATTTTTTTTTTCATCTGAACTCTACTTCATCTACTATTTCTACAACATGTACCTCGCGATTAAATTATTTTGTCAACAGTTTTCCGAGGTAAAACATAAACTTAAAACCTCAGTAATAAGCCAACAAGAGACATTCTTTAAGTAAAAATTGAAAAAGAAAAGTAATGAAATCTTAAATTCGATGACAGCAGGACAAACTCATTTTGCTGATGAAGATCATGTGATGTGATTGAAAGCTCCATGGCATCTACTAAGGGAACTGCCCATTGGTTCGACTGCCCATTGGTTCGACATCCCATTGTTCCGACCATATTAAACTCATCGTTCCGAAGTCCATTCCGAAATCATCATGATGCCCTGTGGTTAAGGTCTGGTTAGGTTTAGGCACAAAAACCACTTGGTTAGGGTCAGGAAAAGATCATGGTGTGGGTTAAAATGAAAAAGAAAATGACAAACTCATAAGCCGTGAGCCTGCTCCGCCTCAAGCTGGTCGCGGTGTACCATACGCCCGCCACGAGCCGTTCAGCACCGCGGACAGTCGGACTAATGGGATGTCGAACCAATGGGCTGTCGAACCAATGACATGGACCCTCTACTAAATGCACCTTGTGGTAATTGTTCTGTTTTACTGTATGGGTTATACGCATAAAATCAATGTTCTCCATTAATTAACTCCCCTTTTTATGTAATATTTACTGTTTCTGTGTTTCTGCTGTTTGGTGTTTGTAGTCTGATCAACATAATTCTCTGAAGTCTTTGAAGCATAAAACACAAATATTTAAGTATCAATCTAACATAATTTAATTGCCCGCGTAATCACGGCTGCTTCTGCACAAATACTATTTTCTCATTATCCATTATTATCTACTAACATAACTGACATTTTAGAGCTGCATGAACTAAATATCCAGCACTAAGTGACTGTGAGGTATTGTCAAGGCTTACAGTTTTTTTGTGCTTCTGTATTCTAAATGCATAACTGCGACAGAAGTCTGGTGGAGCACTCTGATTTAAACTTCGTTTCATGGCCACAGTATTCAGCAAGCCATAACTGATGCATTTTTTTCTCCTCTGATTGAAGTGTGAGATAAACCATTTTACAGATCTGAACTTGTTTCTTCCATAAAATGTGAAAATCCACACGCCTTTGCTTGGTCTAGCAGTTATTTGATACACTACTGTTTTATACACATTTGTGATGTTGTATATTTAATCATGCTGCAAACGTTGCATGTATCTCCAGCAGCTGATTCTTTAGCCGTAATATGTAACAAGATATCATAATATTATTACCCAAACATCACGTCTTCAATGGAGCCTAAAGGGGAGCAGGCTCGCACATTTGTTTTGTAGAATGTCACCAGTTGTATCTGCTGTTCCCTTTGTTGTTCTGCAAACAGCTCTGAGACGAACACAGCGCCCTAAAAATAAATGTGATTTCACTTGACCTTAGCTCCAGCTTGTCCCAGGATCAGTCACAGGCTTTATTTGGCCTGAGTCACTGGCACCGAGTCCTGATGATGATATGCAGTAAAATGTGTTAATGCATATTCATAAGTCCCTCATTTCTCTGCCTGGGAACATTTCAGTTGTGCGCACACACACACACACACACACACACACACACACACACACACACACACAGACACACACACACACACAAACATGCACACATGCTTGCACATACTTTCAAATACACACAAATGCACGAGTGCACCACATGCTAATACTATGTGCCAGCATGCTAGTACATTTGACAAACACACAGACACACACAGCTGTTTTTAGCAACATGGGTTTTTCTAGTGAAACCACAGGTGTCAACAAATTACACAGTCATAGCTCGTGTTTTCTGTTCCAGTTTTGATTACAGGCTGTAAAATCACTTTCATTTTTCTCAAACACATGCGACCTCTTTTTTAAAAGAAACATTAATCAAATCTTCTCACAATGTTATGCTCAGCATAGGAGTTACATTGTAACACATTGTGGTGTTTTCTTGATTACCTAATTTAATTCCCTGGTGTGACCATGGTGTCTCCACCTGAGTCATCCCCCTTTTTCTCATAATGATTTCCTACATTTCCCAAAATGCCTAAGCGTAGCCGGCAGAGAATAGATGGTGAACTGCGTCTTTTGATTAGTGGTGGTTGTGGCGTCTGAACTTTCACACCTAGCCTGGCCTCAGACTGTTCTATCTCATACAGGCTCCACCCTCTACTGGACCTCATGGGTAATACTGATGCATTTTCCCACTGAAGTTTGCATAAATTTCTTTCGACCCCGTGCAAGGTTAGGCCACAGCTCCACCCAGTTTGGTTTCTTACCACCTGGATTGGCTGGGGCCTCCTATATATCTCTGCTGAGGCAGCCTGGGTTATAAAGAAGTAGGCGGGCTAAGGCGACTAACCTCTGGCCAGTCAGGATCAGTGTAGCTGGGTCAATGTTGTGTTGCGACAGGAGATTTATTTATCAGGCTCCACCTACTGTGCCCAAAGAGTCCAGGACAGGGCAAAGCCTGTGTGAGACAGAATTAAGGTTACAACATTGTAACCCTAGTTCCGTTATCACACACAGAGTCCTGTAACTAGATGCCCTGTCACTCCTGGGCTACTTGCTGAAAAGGGTGTAGGATCGCGGATTCTGTCACATGCCTCATACAATATGGGCTCCTGATTGGCCGGCTAAGTTTATCCAAATTTCAGTGGGCAAATGTGTGTTTGTGATTGGAGGAGAGTATCATCCATAGAGTCCAGTAGAGGGCTCTGCCTGTGCTAATAAAACTAGGGTTACAATATTATGACCTTTGATTTGTCATTTAGTTTCCTTCTCAGTTTTTGGTCAGTGTAAACAAGCATGACACACTGGTCTGTCCTGCCTGTCATTGTCAATCAACACAGAGGCTTTTTTTTTTTTTTTTTTTAATTAACTAATGTAATACCTGTCAGGGAAACTGCCATCAGCCACTGAGCACAACACCAGACCCAGCTTTATTTCACCTGGTACTCAATATGCTGATGTAGTGGTTTGTTTTCCAGGCATGTGAGTATCTTTGAGCAGTGAAAGTTATTATTTATTTCTTTTTACTTACTAATCATTCAGCACGCTGTGTGAGTACAGATTTCAACCAGCAGCAGAAAGGAAAGGCAAATCCTGCCGGTTGTGGTTGAACGGGGGTCACAGACAGGATACGGCGGCCATAGTGCTCTGCGCCGCAACATAACGGCTTACAGGCGACAGAGAAGTCCGACTCCAGGTCCAGTAATTTCCTCTTTCTCTGGTGTCATGACTGCCCAGTAGTACCTGGACAACCGAGCCGTGGCGGCACACAGGTATGTGACATGTCAGAGGAGAAACGAGCCGTTCACATTTCTCTCTCTGTGGCAACGGCCCACAAACCTCACCGCACTTTAGGGACTGTTCTTTACTTGTGAAGGGACTGCTCTTTACTTGTCAGGGGAGGAGGGTGGATGGTTGATTTTTATTTTATTTATTCATTTTATTTTGATCCCCCCTATGTTAATCACTTATTGTTGCTGTTTTTGAAGTATGAATAAGTCAATAAGTAATTTATTCCATTGAAATATCATTGATGTATTATAGAAAAGTGATTTATCTTTTTATAAATGACAAAAGGCACATCTGCCTCATTTTTGCTGTGGTATCGTGATACTACGCAGAACCGTGATACTTTCAGTGGTATCATACCGTGGGTCCCAATTTTGGTACCGTGACAACACTAGATGTCACAACCATTCCATTCGGAGTCGCGCAGTGAGGTGGCTCGGGTGCCGCTTTTGGGAGTGGGGGAACACTGCTCCCTCAGAGGCCCAAAGTGTTCCCCTACTTCTAATTTTACAAATTAAGCACTGGTACTCAGACATCTGCGCTTAAAGCTAAATGCTAGAATAAGCATGTTAACATGCTCACAATGGCAATGTTTAGAGTGTTAGCATGCTAACATTTGCTAATTACCACTAAACTCAAAGCACAACTGACGCTAATGAAAATGTCATGAATTGTGAAGGTATTTGGTCATAGATCCAAGTGTTGGACAAATTAAAATTTTGACCCAATGATGGTGCTAGATGAATTCCATCTTTGGGGGACCATGATTGTCCTCATAAAATGGCATGGCAATCCATTCAATTGGGACATTTCACTCAAAACTACAAATGTCAACCCAATGGTGGCGCTAGAGAAAAAGTCAGGAGATCACCAGAATGACTAATTGTCCATGCACCATGGATATCTACCGTATTATACAGTAATCCATCCAATAGTTGTCAAGTTTGTTGTGTCTGGAGCACAGTGGTTGACCAACTGACTGACCAGTGTTGGAAGCCCTAGCTAGCATAGCTAAAAATCTGAGCTGTGGGCAAGAATTCAGAGGTCTGGAACCATAGTTCAAAACTGACATGTGTTGTGCTTGTGCAAATGCTGTCTTATTCTCTTTTACAATGAGATGTATAATGGCAGAATGAGAGTCCAAAATGGGGAAACAATAATGAACCCCTCACTTTTTGATTGTGATGGAATGACAAGTATACGTGACATTTACCATGGATGATTTAATATGTCCCTGTGAGCCTGCACAAGATAAGCAGATATAGAAAATGCATAGATGGTTTTAGAACAATCTTTTTTTAGTCATCCACCCGCAGATATTTTCCCTTCAGAGGTTATTATTCTGGATTGAAGTGCACCAGGAGAAATATTGTGGAAATCTGTCTAGATGTCAGCACTGTTGCTTTACTGGCATATTTTCCTCTTCCTTTCCTCTTTCCTGTTTATTTTTATTTACTCATTCCTCTTTAAATCATATCCATCTGTTGATTCTGCAGGAGCCTTTATCACATGACAACTACATCTGGTACTAAAACTTGTCTTCAGCCCTGCATTATCCCTATCAGCAGAATAGAAATTCTCCTTAAATGTCATCCCTGCTCTCATTGTAATATTTGATGCTCTCAGCTTTGCAGGTGTGAATCCTTTCTGCCAGGCTGAACAGGAGGAATATGCTTAGTGGTATTTAAAGCTGAGGTGTTCGTGTCATTTAGAAACCACACAGCTCTGACTTAGCCAGCCCTCAGAGAGCCACAGTACAGGTGGATCATCTCTGTTCTCTCCTCTCTCCACCGAGGCCCTGGCTGTCTGCGCCCTGACTGGCTTTTGCTGTCAAGCTGAACAGAGTAATCCCTGCAGTAAAAGCCTTGCACTAAAGGTTCACGCTTTCTCCTCTCTCTTGAAACCCGCAATGCACCCCTGTTGTGTTTCTCAAGTTCATTTTCTGGCTGTGAAAGGGAGTTCAGGTGTATTCGGTTTTCATCAACGGCTGTAACCAATGGAAGCAAAAGGCAAAGGAAAAATAAAAACAAGACAAGTGAATGGGGAAAGAAAATGTAAGCAAAATGAATATGTGCTGTACATATTGATGTGTATTGTTGGCAAAAGAGAGGAACAGATTGGCCCTTTCTTTGGCAATAAAGATAATACTCTAAAAAGGCCCATCTGCCTTATTGAATTCCAACACACACATACACACACTCGCCCATGCTCCCTATTAAATACACTCACATCATACACAACACACACACACACACACACACACACACACGCATATGCTGAAGGGCTACTTCCCAGCTGTGTCTTCCCATTCATAAATGTCATTGACACTGTGCTCAGTATGATAAATCTCAAATTAGTCCATGATTTGCATAATAAACGATCAACATGCAGGATCAGAGGTTAACAAAAGTGCCTTGATTCCTTCAGAGCAGAGAAAAGAAAGACACAGTGACTGAACTTTAAGGTGAGATATTTGTTTGATTCAGTGTAAGTGGAGTAACTGAAATAGAGGTTTTGACAATTCCAAAATGGTGAACCCCAATTCAATACAATCAGACCCCACTGATTTTAAAATATGTACAACCCAACGCATTTGTTTCTAAGATATAACAAACCTAACCTGGTGCATGTCCAAGGTGAAAAGGACTCAGGACCCGGGGGGGTGATAGCATACTACGTTTGAAATCCGTAATATGAGTCCATTCCTTTCCATAATTAAAAAAAAAAAAAAAAAAAAGAAATCATAAAAATAATCCAAGTTTTAAAAGTTGTCAGGCTCCCTTTCCAACTTTCCTCCGCTATGCCTCCAACAGCTGGTGCTGCTTAATGCTTTTCCACCCTTCCTTTTGCTCATGTAATCTGATTCGAAATCAGCCAAATCAATGATGCAAGTGTAACACACAGTGCTTATGTGTTTTTCTCTTGATCAGTGCTGACCATGGGTCTTCTTAGATCCACTTGGGTATTACACATAAAGATAAAGAGACACGGGACCCAGGGTAATAGAATGGGATGATAAAACATAGACTCAAACCCATATGAGTCCTGGGTCTTGACCCAGGGTTTAGGTAGACCCGTGAAGACCTCTACTGTAAAGCCCAAATACGTGTAATTGCAGTGCAGTGATTTCGAGCCAGTGCTTGAATTAGAGGTTTAACTGAGATGAGACATTTTATTTTTTGTGACAGAACAAGCTTTTTTTAAGTTTATGCAATGATGAGTCTCAAACACACATTTGGTAGTAGGCAGGAACAGGACTACTATGTATGTAGGAAAGACATGCTCAATTACATGTTTTCGCTTTCGGCAAGAGTGCTCAGAGCCTCTTGTGTATTTTGAGCTTTTTATGTGGAAAACCACATCACTACAAGACCAAAAGGCCCCTTGGGTGCCCAGATTTACTGAACCTAAAACAAAACACATACTGTATGTTTTTGACCTATTAATTGGAAAGAGAACTCTGTAATATTGGAGTACTGGTTGTAATGTATACAATGTATGCAGTGTATACACTCACATGATAAATAATTCAAAATACAGCTATGTTTACTGCCAGGCACTAAGAGCAGTTCTCCTGATAACTGCACAACTAGCCCCGGGGTTTTATTTCAAAGAACGACTCATTGGTCATGGGGTTGAACAAGCAGTTGCTAAGTTGAATTTGATTCGAAGATGTATGTGGAAATGTGTTTGAATGCAGAGTGGTTGGATATTATTTGGTTCATAAGAAAACACGCCACATTCTTCAATTGCTTTACAGTGTATCACATATGAGCACTGCTGGGTTTCAAACAAACACAGATCCTTTTTCTTTTGGTGACAAAAGTGTGAATCCAGAGAGGCATGAAGGGCATGGTCTGGTTTTCAGACTTAGGTTGTTAGGTGAATAGAGTAAAACTTGTGGTAATAGACATCACCATGAAACTTCCTCAGTTTGATATCTTACAGTAACACATTTATTTTTTGTGCCAGTTTTCTGAAATTGTATGTTTAAAGATGTAAATGAGTCATTTTCTAATTAAATACATGCTAATCTGCATACATTTCCAGAAGAGAAATTTGAACATTGGATAAAGCAAGGTTTAAAATTATTGTTACATTTTGTTGACAGATTAGAGTCAAAGGCTTTTACAGAGGGAATGTTGGATGTCTCTTTTTATCACTACATAATTCAGAAAACACTCTCAGCAGCCATGTAACAATCTGTCGAGCACAAACTGGAGATGGACTCACGAAGCAGACTCAAAGTTCAAGATCTTTAAGCAGGCTCAGGTCGGTACACGACAGGCAAAGGTATCCAATTTGATGGGCAAAAACAGTCAAAATAAAAAAAAGGAATACTAGGGAAAAACTGGAACGCTCAATCAAAGGTTAAGACGATCTGGCAACAAAGGAGGGGAAGACAGTGACTTAAATAGACTAACACAAGGGAGACAATGAGACACAGGAGGAATAGCTTAACAGTTGGGAAATATGCTTGTTGACTTTGTTGACAAAAGTTAGTTGACTCATATCTGTTTGTTGGATAGGAACGCAACTAAATATGCTAATCAAAGCCTCTCTCAACTCAAATTATGTTTTACTCTCTTTTTGTTACTCCTGTGTGGTGTTTGAGAATCACTCTGCAAAATGATGTATGTGCAGAGTTTGACACCAGAAGGCTGTTTTCACATCCATCTGCTGAGGGGGGGGAAGTTTCTCTGTGCTCACCTTAAATCACAGCTGTAAAGTTACAATTTATAGCATCATGAGTTCGGAGGCCAATCAAGGTCCAGTTTGCAACTTACACAAGTGTGATATGGAAACACATGGACATGGAAGCACACATAAACCAAGAAAGGACTTTTTCAGCGCCCAGCAGTTGAACTTTATAAATGAGATATTTTTGCATATTCCTGGATTCTGGATCCCAAAACGTCCGTGGATGGAGCCACCATGCCAGTGCAGCTAAATGTCGGACTATTCCTTAAAGCGTCAAACAGATATCTTCAAATGTGAGAAACAGTGTGACGCTTTACATTAATCCACTGATGACATTCACAAGTTCTACCAGCGGCAACCCCAAGGGGTCCTATCGGTGGCTATTTTGCACAAAGCACTTTGATAATCACTTCACTGCGTCGATTCTTGAAAAACTTTATGTTGACTCAGCAAGAAAGATCCATAAGCTGTGATCCAGCCGCTTTACAGCTGAGTGAAAGAGCCAGTCTGAAGCCTTTAGACTGAATCTGACATCCAGTATCAGACATCTATACAAGTGCCTTTTGAACATACACTTTGATGCTCTGGTGACTGGCTTCATCACCTGTTATTCGCCTCTGTCTGCTGCATAAAGCCCAAGGTAACACCAGTATTCAGCATTTCAAATTCACATTAAGTTCTATGTAATGTCCTGTCCGCTCTCAAATTTATCTATGTGTCAACTCAGACCGCAATTTCTATTTCTCTAGGTGAGTGCCTTACAACATCAGCCTTAAAAATGTCTTTACCTTTTCTGCTAAAGGAATCAAAGACCGAAGATCATTTTATTTCATATTTCAATAGTGAATAGAGAGTGATGAGATGAGCCGAACAGAAGGACCTTGGTGGGAGCCGTTTCCTGAGTGTATTACTCTGTTTTCTTCCCCTTAAACCATTACATCTCATTCTTGCTGCCCGTTATGAGGTCCCTGACCGCTGAATGATGTCATCTCTGGCTCCAGTGAAACGGACAGCCCAAAGTCAGCCAAGCACGCCACCACATCTGCTTTAATCCAGCCTGCCAATCCAGCACGCCACAATTATTCCTAACATTTTTACTTATTTACATAATGAAGGGGTTAATTATGCTCATGAGACGCCCCAATGGTCTTGTCTTGAGTGTCAGGGACACAGCTGTAGGTCTGCGAGCTAAATCATGCGCTAAATGTGTCACCTAGAATTAGACCCATTTGGCCTAGGCTTACGGTGGGCTGTTTGCAGTGCAAGGGGCCCAGGCAGCAGCTTGGCTGTGGTCAAGTCGGACGGGAGGAGGGTGGGGGCGGATTTCAGTCATTACCCACTGGCCCGGACAAGACGCAGCAAGTCAAGCAGAGCTCCTGTCTTGAAGATCAGTTGGACAATAAAATTTTATGCACCCATGAACAACGGGAGTGTATTTCATTTTAAGTACAGCATCAGAGGTGCATCATGTTCATTCCTTTTTTCTTTTTACGGGATGCGTTTGTACCTGTCAGAGCTTCCCATGGACAAAACTGCCAAGCTTAAGAGTCAATATTTTGATCATCACTCATTTCTACACTTAATTTAACATTAACTGGGGATTTATGGCATCAGCACAGAAAACGAGTTTTGCAAGCACACTTGGCTTTCTTTAAGGTAAAGTTCAATGCTTGGGGAATTCACTTATTTGCTTTTTTGCAGAGAATTAAATGAGCAGATTGATACAATTCATATGGTAACCAACTGAGACTCCAGGAAGTGACTATGTTACTGGTGAAGTAATGAGCTTTAGAAATGCTGGTAGGCAATTTGCATTACTTTTAGACAGAGCCATGGCTGTTGGTAGTTTTTATGCAAAGCTAAGTTAGCCAGCTCAAACGTTATGTTTATAATGACTTTAGTTGTTCTTTTATCTCAGACATGTGTTAGGATGTTACATACCTTGACATGTTTCGGTGGAAACTTCTGCCTTCCTCAGAAGTGTCACTTGGTGGTGGTTGTGAAGCGTCTAATATGATCTGTCAATCAGCTGATATTAGGGAGGCGTGATCACGCCAGCTGCTGTCCGTCCGCCGCCTCTCCAGGACGCTGCTCCAGGTGTGGGAGAGCATGTGTGCCCCCTCGTCCCTGTTCATCACCCCTGGGCCCCGCTTCCTTATTTCGATAGCCTTCCTGATCCAGCGCTGGTATTTGTTGTCCTTGGTGTGTATGTTCATAGTAGTCAAAAGACTGATAAAGCAAATTTCATAAAAAGCCAAACTTGAACTATGCCTCAATTTTTTTAGCTCAGTAACACAAGTGTGTAGCCTTGAGTTGAGTAAGATAGCTGACAGAGTTACTAAATACGATTAAGCCCTTTATAGCATGCTTGTAAATCAAGATGCACATGTTGTCCACCAAAATCTCAGATTTATTCAAATAAACAGGCACGCTATAGTTGTTTTAAAGGAATTATGTCAATGATTGTAACGTCAAGGCTGTCTGATGAGAATCATAAAGTGAGCCAAGTAACTTAGTTAGCTACTGTTGTCTGGCTCACAGAATATAAACTGTGGGTATAAAGCCAGTCATTGGCCGCCTTTATCACATGGTAACACACTGGAAGCATGTTGCCATTTTCAAAATCCCC
Source organism: Epinephelus moara (assembly GCF_006386435.1). Classification (NCBI taxonomy): domain Eukaryota; kingdom Metazoa; phylum Chordata; class Actinopteri; order Perciformes; family Serranidae; genus Epinephelus; species Epinephelus moara. Next base: position 10,151,175 of record NC_065506.1, on the reverse strand, counting down.
ATCGCAGCGTGAAACTACTCTTGCATAGCCAGACCTCTGTCCACACATTATTTTAGCGCTGTGTGTAAAATGACTACAATAACCTCCGAGCTAGCAACCTACACACTAAAACATCACGCTAAAATGTTTTATGTGGTGTTTTCTTTTGCAGGGTTTTAGCCATTTGGATGCCAGTGCTCGCCTCTCCACCAAAACAAGTTCCCTCCTAATAATACTTTGCAGGGGCACCGTCGCTGAGTCCTGGGCTTAGAGACAATTGTAATTGGTTTAAAGAAATACAAACAACCCATAACATTTTTTTTCTCTTTTTGCGGAATTATAATGGGTTCAGCTCGACCTTTCTCCAGTGCTGGTACAATGGGATATAGGTCTGGCTATGCAAAACTCCCATCATCTGGCAAAGGATAGCCAGCTACATATCAAGAGCTATTTCTTAGCTAGTTAAGTACAAACTACAAACAAGGTTTCATTAGGGTTTCAAAAGCTTTTGCCCAAGTGTTTTAATGCTTCCCTTCTTCCCTAGTAACGGATAATCGTAATAGCAAATGGGTTGAAGACAAAATAGATCAATCAGAAATGACTTACCATTTTCTGATTGGCTGGAATTTCAATTGAATTGAGAGAGGGCAAATGTGTAAAACTGAGTTAGAGAGGTCATCATTGTGGACTTATGGCTGAGAGAAAACATGCAAAAATAAAAGGGTGGGGGAGGTCACATTTGCTCTCTAAATTAAATTATTATTTGAGTGATAATAATTCCTCTATAAAATCCAATTTATGTGCTTGTAAATCTTTTTTCTGTGCTCAAAATGTCCCATCACTCACTCATGACGCATGTAACTCCATATATTTAAGTGACTTTTAGTCAATCCAGAGAAAAAGGTGATTTGTCACTGTTCAATAAATATTGTGATACATTTTGTTTTGGCAGAGTTGTATATATGGCATGTGCTGTAAGACAAGAAAAACAGCTACAACAAAACATCACTAAGTCACTGTAAGGCTTTAATTGCATGCATCTCATTTGCATGCGTGATGAGCTACAGTTTAACATTTTATTTTTATTTTCCAGCTGAGCAGACTCGTGGTAAGAATCAAATACAGGGAGAGAATGTTGTGATTTAACATCTAGTGAGCTTTGGGCGATGTCTTCCCTGTTTTCATTTGATTTTAATCAGCCTGGGATTTTCCTCTGTTTGAGTGTTGGCAGGGAACAACAGTGTTAAATGTTCTGTTCGTCGTCGTGTTGCAAGCTGGTTATAGCATATTTATTCAGATCAAAAGTAGGCTATACCTGGAAGCATCCACTGATTAATATGTCATCAACTTGTATCTTGTATGCACATAAATCTCTTGATAATTTGCATGCATCATCTGTGATATAGAATGAAAACAACAACAAATCGGAGGCCTTTACCCGGGTGAGTTTGGCTCTAAAACTGCAGAGAAGTTTCACTTAATAGCTGGCAGTTTCTATCCTTTGCAAACATAAAAGGATTTTTTCCCCCCGTCCAAGATGTTAGAAAATAGCAGAACTATGTTTGTGACTAATTAAAGGAAATTGAATTGAATGAAGTTATTTCTCCTAGGATATAGCTTAAGCATTTGTCTGATGACAAACACCAGAGAAATCCTCTGACACTGTGAAGGATCACAGAGGGAGGAATTAATTCTCTGCTTTCGTAAAATCAAAGCACTAAATAGCTGCATGCTATTGTCATAAAAGCCTTAAGAGTTTATTACATTTACATTTATTGTTAACAATTTCCCATTCAGTGAGACAAAAATAATAATTTGGAGAAAGCAGAGAAACACAAGTCCCTGCTGGAAGGACACAAATAAAATAAGCAAATGTCATCACATGTTTCACATTATCCCTATTTGCCTGGTTTGTATTTAGCTGGAGATAGTAATTTATGGTCATTTCAGGGGTTGTTAGTGACAATAATCAGGTGCAGTTCTGTCCTATCTGTGATTTTCTGAGTAAAAATTACACTGCAAATTACAAACCACTTTAGTGCTGTGCCAGAAAGTCCAACTCAGTTTTCCAGTCTGTCTAGTAATATGTTGTGGCCAACCGTGTCAAATGCAGCACTGATATCCAATAATGCCAGTAATCCATTCCATTCATCCATTCTGTATAGCTGTATTGTGTAATGCCTCAGTAATTTGATGGTATAATCAGTTGTTTTTTATGTTGTTTTTTTCCTATCTTACATTACTTCTTACACTCCAGACATGAACTATGGAGTTGTTTTCATAGCACATTGAGTTGCTCTACATCACAGCATGGGGAATTGTTCATGGTTATAGATGCAGAAGAATTTAGTCTGTAAGAAGACAGAAATCTTGAAAAAATAATGAGATAGATGACACGAGCAAGAAATGTCATGAATCAGGACATTTTTTTCCAAATCAGAGTTTTGCCTCACTGGGCGTTACAATATGTTCATTACACAACACCCTCTGTCCTATTCTTCTTAAACATCAGGAGGAACAACAGAGCACTAATATGTCTTCCAGGACCGAGTATAAAAATGGAATTCTATACAGGAGCTCTGCAATTAATACTATCTTTGCACTGTAACGCTTTGTGATATGTTACTGAGTAGCTTAATGGGGACCAGTGCCGTACTTAGCACATTTAGTGCCTCAAACAAGCATAATTCTCTACACACTCTCTCTAACAAAAGCACATGGTTAATTATTATGCAGGATGACGTCTCCAGACCTTTCCACTATGGCAAAGGCATGACCCACCCTACCTTACCTCTGACTGGCTACTACTCGTTGCCTTCATACATTGGGTTGGTCATGTTAAGGCAGTAGTAGCAAGACTGGTTAAGGTCTATACATATGTGTGTAGTCTTCAGGGAAATTACCCTTCGGAGCAATGCATGTTTGTTTTTGAAATACCAGGCTGTCAGACCAATGAGCTTTTGGTCGAATAGGACATTATTCAGACTATTGGGCCTTTGGAATAATATGCCATCCCTCCAGGCATGCTACTTTAAGTTTACATAGCTTACATTGCTATGTGAAGCTACACACTAACATCAGGGAAACATGTAAACTTGATTGCAGATGTGATAATGTTTCCCCCCCAGGTTTCAGATTATATCTCTGCTGGAACATGTCCAGTTGTGTTCAGAAGCTATTATTGGTGATTTTTCCAAGGAGAAAATGGAGCTATATACAATCATTCCCCACGTGCAAGTACATTGCTGCATGAAGCTACATGCTAATGTCACAGAAACATGTAGTCTTGGTTGCTGATACTGTAAATTTCTCGCCAATTTCGGATTTATGCTGGAACATGTCCTGTGGTATTTCAAAGCCTTTTGTAAAGATCATGTTAAAAAAGTGCTGCTGTTCTCTGTTACAGTCATTTCCGGGCTTCAGTGATGGTGTAGAGATGCCGAGATGTGAATGACCCAAAAACACTGACCAATCAGAGCAGACAGGGCTTTTTTGGGAGGAGGGCTTAAAGAAACAGGCGCTAAAAGGTTTGTGTTTCAGACAGAAAACACATCATACTGTCTGTTCCAGCACAGACACTATGAGGAAAATAAAGTGATTTTTGACCATTAAAGCATTTAAATGTGTTGTAGTAGAAACATGAAATACAAGTATAAACCAAGAAATTAACATAATAGTCCCTCTTTAATACTGTATAATCATTATAGTGAGCTGGTAAGTAGACTGGCATTTATGTAGTGCTTACCTACGTGAGCTTCACAGTGCCTCTCATTCACTCACAGACAGCACAACTGCCATGCAAAGTGCTAGCCTGCTCCTCAGGAGCAATCTGGGGCTGAGTGTCTTGCAGAAAGGCATCTTTGACATGCGAGGTTCAAAGCAACAATCCATAAGCCCTAGTCATGGATGCATGATGTGGTCAGAAAATTGGACACCTACAAAAATGCTGCTGTTCATTCAGAGTACAATTTGTAATTGTCTTTGTTAAAAAGAATGCATTAATTCATTCTAATATTTTTAATTTCAGAGTTTGTTTTATAAGTTAATGTTGTGGCATAGGCTTGTAGGGCAGCCTCCCAGCATGCACCTGGGCAACAGAATAATGGACAAAGCACATTTTTATGTTTCCCTGCTTTGTTAGTGGTGTTATTGTTTTACCCTGTGTTCTGCAGTGTTTCCACATTTCCATTGTCGGTTATTTGGAATCAGTGTGGTTAGACCGCATGTCATGTTGTGTTGTGATTGGTGACATGCTCCCCAATGTGAGTGCTTGTTGTAGCCTGGCTTTGTAGCAAGAGTGAGTCAGTGAATAATCCAGGGCTTGATTGTGAAAAACCTTGGCTGTTCCTGTTGCCATGTGGAACTGTTCTCAAGCAGGTCAGAGACACCAAAATGATGAGCAGGCCGGAGCTTGCATGACAGGCGAGTGTAAATACGAATAAATAAATAAATAGAAATAAAAGAGAGAGAAATGGAAATGTTGATTAAAAAAACACAATGTTGTCCACTTCCAGTTTCTTTTGTCCACGCATCACAATGTACCAGAGACTGTGAGGTTAGACATGTTTTTCATCCAAAATCCAAATATGTAATACTTCTATTTATGTGAAAACATCAAAGAAAGACTAAAGGAAAGACTGGACTTACAAGGTCCTCCGCTGACAACAGCAGTGATAAATATTTAATACTGTCAATCAATACCAAGCATTTCATCCATAATAACGCATTGCACTACCCAACTTTATCTCAGCCTTTTGTTTCAGAAGCACATAAAATCCTGCAGCTGAGCCCAATAACCTTGTTTCTGTTGTTACCTCGAGGACTTTCAGTAAAGTAGCAAAAAGCTCTGCCACCCTCATCCTAAAGTCAGTGTCCAGGCCATAGAGGCTGAGACAACCTGGGTTTAAATTAAGATAAAGTATCTCGACTGAGCTCAGTGTTCTAGTTATAACTTCCCCGGAGGTCAGAGGTCACACCTGGGCCATTCTTCCTCTGCTGCGGCTCTGTGTCACTTCCTCCACTGAGGTCAGTCCCACAAGGGCTCTGTGTCAACTCCAGACCTGTGTTTGCCTCAAACGGTCACCCTGATCAGGCATTTTTGGCTCTCACTCTTCAACATTTGGGTCTTTTTTTTTTTTCCACAGAAATGATCCAGTTAAGGTGTCGCTTCATATAGCTGTATGATAAATTCTTAAGGTGGTGGAATCATTGAAATGCTTTGTAAAAACAGTCACATTATTTAATAAAATGTAGGATGTGACAGTTTTTTGGGTTGCTCATCAAACGCAGTCCGCCTGCTCAATATTCAGATGATGTTTCCAAATGACACACGCTGACACACTTTTCAAGCTATCCAGGACTTGTCATTCTTCTTCCCATTCTTTTACAAAGACACCTTTTGTGTCTGAGAGGAAATTGGATGAAAGAATCGGGAAAAAAAAAATGAGTGGGAATAAAAATAGCAAAACAGAGTCGGAAGCAGTTGCAACAATAAGTCAGAGACACAGGGAAAGGAGGCGGTGACATCCAGCCTTCAAAATTAGCTCTATCTTCAAACTGTATTTTAGATGAATTGCTTCCACACTATAATTTAGAGGTTAAAAGAAACTCAGAATTTGCGTAGAACATCACTACTTTTATGAATTAAAGAGAACTCTGAGGTATTGTGTGCCTTTGTGCAATAATAACTACATTAAGAGAGTTAGACTGTTCATGACTGTGCTACTGAAAAATTAGACACTGCACAGCCTCTAAGTGTGGGAATGTGTCTCTGACAGGAATACAGAGATGCAAAAAGACCCATCAGTATATGGACAATTTTCAGAGATGAAACCTGGACAGTCCTATCAGCCAGTGGGAAGCCTTGTTGTGGCAAAACCTCTGCGACTTGAAGGATCTCTCTGCTTACTGTCATGTATATAGAACATTGTTTTGTAAAACAGGAAAAATCCATCTCGGCCGCACTGCTGGACATCCTGTGTCAGCCGGGCCGTGAGCACAGGCACGGTCTCCAAAGATGCATACATTATCTCTTAAGGGAATGGATGAGGTATTCTCAAGTGAGTCGCTGTTGAAAAGAAGAGCACGGTGCATGTCCTTCTCCGTCAATGGTCCCCGCAGCAACACCCCACGACCGCACTCTTTCTCTGCTCCGGCAAGCCCCGCTGAGAGGGAGCTGTTGCATATGCATAGGAGTCAATATGTTCGAACCTACCCTGTTGGCGGGTCATCCAGAGTCTAATCTGCAAAAGGATGTTATGGCAGGCAAGGGGAATCCAATTGTATATTACAAAGTCACAGACGATTGACCGGCTGCCAGCCAGACACTGAGGCCAGGGAAAAGAGGATCGCTTCTCTTAGTGGCTTCCATCATTCTGTCCACACTGGCCATTGGAGCGGAAGATGTCTCCTCGCTCAGCCCGGTGTCGATGGCGTTCTACTTAAAGCAGGTGGGAGATATTCATGGCCTCTCCTCAGACAAACACAGAGATTGCCTTGCAGGGCGGAAGAGGTCAGTTGGTGAGAGACACTGAAACAGTGCAGCAAAGTAAACTATCAATAGTTTACTCTAAGTTATGGGTATCTCTGGCTAGACATACCTTCTGTGTCAATATGAGACATGTCATAGAGTGTGACCATGAGATAAAAAAAGGGACAGAACATGTATAGAAAATCTTATGCTATCATGACAACTGACATTTATCTGACGTGTAATACTGTCACTGCCATATTCTATTGTTCTGAATTATAATAACTGTGTGACTTCTACAATGCGATTTAAAATTAATAATATATATGATATTTATATCATATCAGGTGATCATAGTCACATACCTCTCTCAGTCACCCAAATATGTCAGTTGGCAGTACCTTGTGCGTGTTCAAAAAATAAGAGGCTGTTTTATCTGATGTATCAGGGACAGTGTGCATTATTTACCATCATCATGATGTTAATGTGACAGATTTAGCTACATGGTTAAACGGGCTACGTGCAAAATTCACAATGTATAAGTCATTTGGGCACAGTTCTCAAAATGGAGGTGGCAGAGCTGGTAGCTAGCAGCTAACGGTGCTAACTCCATAAACATTACAACACACATATTGGCAGCGTGACTTTATTCTCTGCTCCGCACACCGTTGCTTCACTATACCTTAACATAGCACTTAGTGGAATGCTCTCAATGTCATGTACAGATCCTTAAAAGATAGGGAAAAATTAGCTTCATGGTAACAAGTGTCCAACTTTGGCAGTGTGCAACCACGGTCCCCACTTTGTATGCTAAACCAATATTCCCAGCCTCATCCCTATGAAGACTTTTCTTAACAATAAGGTTCACTTTATTAGAAAGTGAAAAACTGATTGGTTATAAGTCCTTTAAGGCAAAGTGCTGTCTACTCACAAACCCTCATCACAGGTTTTGAGCTGTTCAACAAAAGAGCTCTTTCTGTGACTACTTTATCTTTTGAACAGTTTTTGAGGCCTTGAGAGAAAAAACTATCTGGAACTAGTCTGAGATTAGAAATGTTAATAAAGTCATTAATAATGGGTCACAGGTTTCTTTCTATAAAGCCAGAAGTTCCCAATGTGTTTGTCTTGTGACCCTTTAAAGTAAACCACTGTCTACTCACAACCCCTCGCCACAAGTTACATGATGTCTCTGAGTTACAAGCAGTTCAACAAAAGAGCAATGTTCCCTTCCCTGCTTGTAATAGCTCTTAAAAGCCTCAAGAAGTCAAGTATTTCACAGTAGAGCAGCAAATATGATAAAAGTCAGAAAAAAATGAGCTGTTTCACACAAGATTTTCTTCCCTTTATTATTAATTTTTTTTTGTTAATCATTTTACAACTCCTTATATTTCATTGATAACTCTTTAGGAGGTCCCATCCCTAAGGTTGGAAACATTTTATGAAGCCACTAGTAAAGGTTGTTAAAATATCTCAATCAATAATATAATATTCTTGCACCAATCTAATATGCAGTTGTTAATGTTAAATTTATGACATTGGTCCAAATGCTTTGCAGCACTTTTCTGGAATGGAAGTCCTCAAACAATCAGTTGATGGCCTGATGAGCTAAAGAGCTAATTAAAAAGACAAAGTAATTCATAATAAGTAACATAATTAGATTAGATTAGATTCAGATTGAATTGCCGCAGCTCAGAGTACAAGTGCTGAGACAACGAAATGCAGTTTAGCATCTAACCAGCAATGCAAAAAGTTATAAAGTGCAGAGCAATGTACAGACAGCATGTATAGTGATTATATAAATAATACATATAATAGACAGTAAGGGGTAGATATGAATACGCTGGATGTATGAGGTATTACAGTATGAAGAGTGTGAAATGAATACAAAGACAAACAGTAGGAACATGTGCAGCAGTTACAGCAGGCACTATACGTATAGGCAAAAGTATATAGTGCAGGTGTAAGTATACTAATAATAAGGCATACACATAATAAACTACTGGAGGTATGATACAGTATGAATGTATACACTAAAGATCAAATATATGTAGTAATATAAATATGCACTGCTATGTGAGAGCATGTATAGTGTAGGTAACACAAAAAAGTAGCTTATAACCGATCAATAGAGCATTAATACATTATGTACTGACATTAATAAGCCCCATATAAAGGGTGCCTTATTTGCAAATGCTACCAGACTTTTCACAACACTCCTTTTGTTGTTTTTGTTGCCTAATCTGAAGCATAACATAATTGCCTCATGATATAATTCCTGGTGTGGGAACATAATCTGTAATTCTTGTCCAAAGCATGGCATTTTAGAGTTTCACAGCTACAAAGCAACCCTGCCTCGTGAAGCTCTGTTTCACAAAATTGCGTGAGAAAGCCCATTGTAAGCTGCTCTGAATGAGAAATTGGTTTTGGCTAAGGTCTTCTCACCCCTTTAGCTTGTTCACAATACTTCAGCCCACGTTTTCTTTAACCTCACAAAATTCTCTTGAGTCAGCCGCCTTCTGCCCCCTCTCTGCTCACCACCTCTGGCTGCTTATATCGAGTGTGGAGCCCTGCTGCTGGTGCACAAGGCTGCTGAAGGAACCACTCCCCTGTTCTGTACCTCCAGGCCACGGCCCTCCACACCAGCTCTGTGCTCTGCTATGACTGCCCGTTTAGCTCCCCCTTCCCTGCGGCTACCTGGTCATTGCTCCACTTTTAGCTCTGCTCCCCCCTGGCTCTCTAGCACTGAAATGACCCTCTGATCCAGTCAGGACAGCAGAGGTATCTCCTGCTCTTCTGGAACTCGGCTGAAAATTCATCTCTTTGAGAAATACTTCATGATCTCCAAAGTCCCCGTCTGAATCATTTCTCTCCCTTATGTCTTCCTCAGCTACTTGCCTCTCTTCTTCCCACCTCACCTGTTATTGCTCTTACCTGAACACATGGCATTTTCCTACCAATTCACTATCTTACATCTAAAGGTTGAAGACACAGTTTAGACACGTTGCCCTCTTTACTGTTTTGGTGTTAGGGTGGTTTCAGATTGTAGTTTGATTCTGTGCTTGAAGTACAGTAGTTTTAAAAAAGTTAGTTATTAAGTTATTCTTTCTGCACTTTTGATCTAGATTTAAACAAGCACAACCAAAACTGCATATTTTATTGCTCTTGGAATCTAAAATATCTTCAAACAAGTTCAACATTTAAACTAATCACTGATGTGACAATGCGGTTTGCAAGATTTTAAATAATAAAGTTCTATCCGTGTTTGTACTCTGCAAAAACTTGAGATATTTTTAAGTGTGATGAAAACCAAAGACCAAAATTGTGGTAGTAAGGAAATGTCCCATTCAATGGTTGATCCAAATGTGTATTTGTTATTAATATTTTGCTTACACAGATCAGCTTTGAAAAACTGCAAAATTGTGACAGACAACTGGAATCTCTTCACTGTTATATAGAGTGCCTTTGGACAGATGCATGGACTGAAAGTATTTTTATGATTAGAGTGATTTGTGAGAAAAATATCATAAACTCTACAGAACACGTTTCTATATGATATGACAAATAAAACGAAAGCCTATGATAAAGTTGGATGAAGTCCTGAGCAGTGTACAAGCAGTCGATAAAAGCTCTATAACACAGAGTAGTTGCACAGAAATATATAACAACTATAATATATTACTAAACTATGTTGTTATTTTTGTGCAAATGGGATAAAAAGCAACATAAGCACTCAGCAAGATAATAAATAACTTAAAGGACATCTTGCACCATTTTTCTTTTTAATTAAACTGATTTTAAAGTTGCAATCCCCATATTTTACACAGCAAGGTCAGTTTATGTATCATGGTTAATACCTCTAAAACAGTTGCATAATGTTTTGTGGCTCTGAAGGAGCTTTCAAATGTCCAAATAAATAGCTCTGATGATGTAATCAGGGTTGCATGGGCTTGACCTTGAAAAAATACAACTGTATATCAGAAAGCCTGTGTTACTAAAGGGAGGTATGGGGATTGAGCAACCCAGTCCTTAGAGAAAACAAATACTTTTGCATTATTATGTAACGGATATGTTGAAACATTACATTTGAACAACGCTGTGGTTAATGTGTGGTTATGTTTAGGCACAAAAAAACACTTGGTTATGGTTTGGAAAAGATCATGTTTTGGCTTAAAATACCCAGTTTAAGGGGTTGCTAAAAACACCCATGTTTGGGGGCTAAAAAGCTGCTGCAAATGTGACTTGCTAAAAAAACAGCCTGTTTTGTTGTTTGTTTGTCTCAAGCAGTGGTCTGCAGCTTGGCAGGTGTCTTGCCTGGGTGACACGCCATGCACCATCTCCTCCACCTCTCACTGATGAATTCAGCTCATATTCTCCTTCACTTTAGAAATGTCGATATGATGTGTATGAAACATGTTAATGTAGCGTATCTGTGGTTTGAAGAAATAAACAATAAAAAAATGTTCCTCCTGGCTACTGGGCTGGTCTGAGGGACTGGGACATTTACCAGGCAGAATGAAAGTTGCTGTGGAGTTGCATTATGGGAAGTGTAGGCTCTAGTGTTTTGTCTGGCTTGACCCATTTAAGTGAAGTACAAAAATGTCATCTGCTGCACCATCAATTCTGCCTGTTTTTTTGTTTGTTTGTTTTTTAAATCTCACTCAGTTGCAATTTTAAAATGGTGGATTTTTTTTTTAAAGTTCTGGTGCTGCAGGTAAATATATATGTGGGGGTAAATCTTTCTATTTTATATCTATGATTCTTGACTTTTGTAGTTTTATATTTTCTCTTACCATGTTTGCTTTGCTCCAAAGTACCAAGAAGAATCCCTTTGATGTAAAATATTTTAAAATATAAAATGTATTATTATTAGTAGTAGTAGTATTAGTAGTAGTAGTAGTAGTAGTATTCCTGGCCAGGACAGTCAGCACTGTTATTAGACTCTTCTGCACAGTCAGGCTGCAGATTAAAGGACTTCTCAGACGTAAATCCGAAGGAATTTACAAGGATTAAATCCTGATATATTTGGTGCGATTTAATAATAATTTCTAAATTGTATTTGCAATCTTCAGGCGAATCTATTGTGCCTTCTATGTTCAATAACTCCATATAATTTCATCTCGGCAGAGTTGACAATAACGCATCAGCAGCTTTTGACAAATTATTGATTCTCAACTCAGTATGCATTAAATTCACAGTAACTGTTTGACAGAAGGCATAATTCAATTCTCTTTGCACAGAGAGCTCTTTAGTCATGACGATACGGCCTCGGAATGGCAATGCGCCGGGCTACGTTATTATACCTATCAAGCACACTAATGATCTACCTCAGGGGCACAGGTACAGCCGAGTAATTTATGGGAGCTGGCAGAAATCTACAGGTTAATGCCCTCCATCAAATGTCCACAGAGGAATATACAATGCAGCACGCTGTATGCACATGTCACTTTGCGCTGCTCTCTAAACAAAACTGAATCACGGCATTTTGTTTGATTGCCAGCTCTGTTATCTTTTTTTTCCTTCTTCTTTAAATACCACATGCCACTTGACAGCAAAGCAAATGACATGTTGATGGGGGCAGAGTGTTCCTGTCAGTTCGTTGTTGGTTTCTTAGTGTGAAATGAAAGATCCGTTTCAGGAGACAGCTAAGGTGTGAAAGCACCAAACCCCCCTGCCCCCACCCTCGTTAATTCTTCTCGCTGCGGTACGGTTGAATGGACAAAATCCCCGGACAGATTGATACATCGTGCTTGCAGGAGTGACGTGAAGAGTCCCCCCCCCTCCCTTATGCCGTCACCACCATTACCTTACCCTCCTTCCTCCTCTCCACCCTCCCATCCCCAGGAGCTGCTGAGGTGACAGGTCATAAATCCCTTCAGACATGGGCGTGGGGGTATCTGAGGGTGGGTGAAGGAAGCTGGGGAGGGAGGGTGATGAGGATGGTGGAGGCGGGTGTGTGTGGGGAGGGGGGGGGTCGGTAGCTGCAACACAAACCTGAAGGAGATTTCTCCTCATGCATAGAAAGCTGTTTCCCCCTCACCGACAATGTCTCCCTCAGGGATGCTACTGCCAACACACTGCATGCAAAGTAGTCTCTCTCTCTCTCTTTCTCTCTCTCCCTCTCCCACTCTCTCAATCTCTCCCTCTCCCTGTGCAAATGGGTACGGGATGGGGAACTTTGTGGCGCGGGATAAAAGGCAGGGAGCTGCGTCTCACAAAATTCGCCACCCTCCCTATCATCCAGATGATCCTGAATGCCAATTACCCTCCCCAGCTCTGCAGGGAGCGGCCTGTCACTCAGGATGCGGCTCGTGTGTGTCGGGCATTGAGTGGCCAGGCGCTAAGAGTTTGCCCGCTGGAGGAGTCAGAATTTACAATATAGTACTGGTCATTGCCGGACAGCAGCGGGACAACCCATGACACACTACCAGCACACTCAAAGGAATGCAGGGACACATAAAAACACACTTACATACAGTATATCTGCAATGTCTAACATGGGGCAGGTTACATCAGCAGGTCGAGGGAGAATCTGGCACTGAGTCCAGTAGTGACATCTGAAATTGTTTTTTTTTTTTTTTTTTTTGGAACAGCACATTGAAATCAATAGAACTAGAAAAAACAAACAAAAAAGAAGACATTTCTAAATGTCTGACTGTAACAAAACAGTGGTTTGGGACAATCACAGGTAAAATGGAGCCAGTTATACTGTAAGGTTATCTGGGAAAGAAAAACTTATGAAAAAAAAAAAAACTGTGGTTGCAAATTTAGTATAGAAAGCCATGTAAGTTATTAACAATGGTTCAAATGAGGACATGTAATTAAAAGTGGTCGCTCGCAGTGACTAACCCTCTGAGATGATCACCCAGCTATACAATCCTTTTGAGCTCAGTAGAACTTTTTTAGCTTTTTTCAGCTCATTGTTTTGGTTTTTATGGCCTGCAATGTAAATGTTTTGGTTCACTGTCACTGCTTTCATCACAACCCACAAGCCCAGAAAAAAATGTTGCTATTGTATGTTTCTGTGGTTAACATGTGGTTTGGTTTAGGCACAAAAAATTGGTTATGGATAGGAAAAGATCATGCTTTGGCGTAAAATACCTGGTTATAGAGGCACAATCCCTGCTGGAAGCTGCAATATCTCTGTTAAATACAACTGCTTTTCATGCCCCTATTCCCACTGCAAAACAGCAATGAGCCAGGGGTGTAAATATAGACAGTCCAGGCAGTAGGATTCCAATGGGGCTCCTGAGGTGGAGGGGCCCATAAAGTGCCATTTGCTATGTCCTCAAAAATGCAAAGCCATCTACATCATGTTTTTTTTGTTGTTGTTGTTTTTTTCAAATAGTCAGTAGATCGTTAAAACAAAACTATATGCTTTTTCTGTATAAGCTATAAAATATTACTTACTACAATACTATAAATCTGTTAAATGATTAATTTCTTACTTTCTTTCTTTCTTTGATGTTTTTGTTAAATATATAATAATGATTGCTGGGTAATACATATGTTGATGTTAAATGTCAAGTCTATTCTACTTATGTCAAGAAAATACATGTACAATAGCATGTAGTAAGGCCCATCATAATAGCATGTACAGGGAGCCCGTCATAACCTCCTTATAACACTGGATGGATTGTTACAAAACCTGCATGTTTGGTGCCTAAAAAGCTGCTGGAAACACAGTTATGACTCGCTAAATAACTGGTTTTGTTGTTTGTTGGTCTCAAACAAAAGTCTGCAGCTTGCTAGGCGCCTTGCCTAGGTGACCCTCCATCCACCATACCCTCCTCCCAGTGACAAAGTTATCTCATGTGCTACATAACTTTAGAAACATTGTTATGATAGGTATGAGATGTGCAAATATTACATCGAAAATGTACTATTCCAACATTTTCTGGTGACTGGGCTGCTCATCAGCATTGATTCCAGATGCAACAAGCAGCTGGTTTTAACCCCCTGCCCTGCACGTGCCTGAAACACGACTCAAAACTAGTCTAATGTTGATCTAAGCAACAGTTTGCTAACACACTATATCAACCCTATGAGATGATAATGTGTCCATAATATGCTTACAGCTTGTTTCTGCTTTCCCTAGGTGGCCAAAAAGTTAGATAATGCCCTTTTTTCTGTATTATTAACAACATTATAACCTTGAAGTGTCAGTAGTCAGTTAACTAGCTTATCTTGAACGGTAAAGGCCAGAGCTTGGGATGTCAGCCTAAGGCTAATTACTGTATGTAACCTACATATCCTGCTACAGTAAATCTACTTTTGTCAGTTTAAGCACAAGGCTAAGGCCTCATTATACTGCCCTTTCTCCTCTTTCACTGTCATAACTGGGCTTTAGTCTAGTGTTATGTAACTACTAAAATTGCCATATTATATATATACATATATATAGCCTATATATATATATATATATATATAGGCTATATATATGTATATATATATACATATATATATATATATATATGTGTGTGTGTATATATTATTTGATTTATATGCCAATAAGTTTTTAAAGTAGGTCTGACTCTAAGGAATGATTTTGGAACTACACAGCTTCAATCTGTTGTCAGATTACAGACGGCTTGGACATAAAAGAACTCAAAAAAAGAACTGCACATACAATAACGTCCTAGGGTGCAAATATAATATGAAAGAATGAAAAAAAATATTCCCAAGAAATGGACATCTGATCTCTGTCTGATCAGACTGAGCCATTGCGTTGACATTTCCTTACCTGAGCCTATGTTAGGATGGCCTACATTATCTCTCCCTCATCATTTTTTCAACCACTTTTTGATGATTCAAACAGCACTGCGCTATCGGTCATTCTTGTGAGCAGATGCTGCCCAGATCCCTCTATGTATTGCCATTTCGTCTTTATTGCCAGCCGGCTTATCCGGCACTGATGGAATTGTTAAAAAGCAGATATGAGCAGAATCTAGGAGGACCAGCCTTTGTCAGAGCATGCATTCCCATCAGATGAGAGCATGACGATAAGAATCTGAGCAACGTGCCTGCAGGTCGTGTCACTCTATGCATAACAATTTACGGCTGTGTGGCTGAAAGAAAAACACTTTGAGACAGGAGAGAAGGGTGCTGTAGGGGGGTGTTTGGGTGGTGAATATGTATAAGGTGTCTTGGCTCTTCTTTTTGTCAGACCAGACTGATCAATATTGCACAGCACTCTGTTTCAAACAAAGAGACAAATCAAGGTCTTGTTTGTACTGTCTGGAGATATTTACAAGTTGATAAGGTATTCATATGTATCCTCTTTTCAGGTCAGAAAATATGTAGCCAAAGCTCAGAGCATAAACTGTAAATGATATTCCATTCCTTGTGATGACCAAGTAGAAGGGAATACAATTAAAATTACAGGTTGTTTTTTTAATTTCTTGACTTAAAGAAAAATTAGTTTGTCTTTAAATTACTGTATATGATTCAACTCCAAGGAAGTGTTACCTCGGTGTAGGTTCACATGGACCGAACTTACTGTGTAGTGTAATAACCAAAAAAACAGAACAGAAGTAAATACACCCATTAAGATCATTTAGCAATTACTAGCAAACATCAGGGCCATCCGCTCCTCATTTTCAAGCATGTCAAGTTGTTATTTGTTAGTATTAGCACCAAAATAGCTACTTAAGCCCTGTGATATTATAAAGCTCCATAGAGCTGTGAATAAACGCAGTCAGGAGATATTTTTCTATGGGTTAATCAAAACAAGAGACCCCTTTCACATATAAGTACTTATGCCATTCATTGTTATATAAAGAATATGAATTATAGTTTTTTTAACATCTCGACAACTTTATTGCTCAAGCTTAACATCAGAAGAACTGTGTTTTCCTCTCTCCTGCACACTTTCTCAGAGATCTACGAAACTGCCCCTCAATTTAAGCAGGGGGTGGTGGGACTGTGAAAGTAAAGAATTTGCAGCAACATCCACATGAATGTGTTTTTTCATTCTAAAACAGTGATTTGAAATGAAAATGATCTCCATACACACAAGTGTTTTAGCAACATGCCAGAAATAATCTTAGTTCATAGTAACACGTCTGAAAATGCGTATCACCATTGACCATTCTTGCGAGAAACAGATTGTCTACTCTGTGGTTGGTTGCTTATTACAGAAAATACGGATACATACGGTGAAAAGTAAGACCAGAGATCTCTTTGCTTGGATTGACAACAAGGTGGAACTGTTACTGAAATACTGTTTTTACTCCAAAATTGATGTGGAAAAAATGCTAGGGGTAGGCCATAGACCATATCCAGGTAGGTCTCTGCAGTAGAAGAGTATGCCTTTCTGTATTTTTATTTTTTTTTTCCTGACGTTTTATGGTTCATGCCATAGACATGCCAGAAAATGAGTTAGTAAAAGTAGAAAGGTGCATGGAGGCCAGTGAACATCTTACTGTGATGTATTCTTTTCTATTTCTCTTATTCATCCTCTTTTACAAACACAGCACAGACTCATTTTTAACAGTTTGAGTTTGAGTGCTGCCTGAACAGAGTTGTGCCAGTCTGTAATTGCATCGGCACAGAGGCTAAGAGCATCCACCCAGGTGTTGTATTTCTAACACTGCCAATCTAAGCAGATCGTAGCTGGCGGAGATAAATACCCGGGACTGAATGCAATTTTTTAACCTTTCCCATTAAAAACAAAAGCCTGATGTTAGCAGGTTTTAGTGGGTTTTTTGCTCAGCAGGAAAGGGACTGACGTAGCACATGAGTATACTGTGGTCAGCATGGTGGAAAACAAATTGGGAGTTGTTGCAAATTGAATATTATGACATATCTGAGACATATCGGATTCATTGTTGCCAGAGGAAGTCATGGCAATGGGAAAGGAGTTATGTTAGGCTAACCACACATGAAGGATGCAATGACAAAGGGCATGCAGTCCTAGCTATAATGTTTTGGCTTGACACATAGCAACTGATGAGATCCAATCAGGAAGTGAATGTGGGTGTCTTAGTTTTCACCTGTCAGGACTAAAACACAACCCTGGAGTTTTCAAACCAAAGCCGGGTCAGCAGAGTTTTCAAAGGTTTTTTTAGGGGTTCCAAAACACTGGAGTAGTGTGGACACTAGGCGTAATATAGCAATAGTTATATGTTTAAAACAAAAACATATTAGTGTGGATGTAGCCTGGGTGGCTTTACACAACTCTGCTGTCTAATCAGGAAAATAAAAGCATTAACACAAAACTAAGTCAATATTTGATTTATGTTTTTATTCATTTAATTCATAATTCATTCATAATTCATTCAACCCGGCCTGTATAGCTGGGTCACGCATAGGTTACTGTTACAATATAGATTAATTAGGTTTCATTGTCATCAGTAGTTAATTTTATGCCAGTGAAGAGGTGGCTGTAGTGTATTTACACAAAGGATAAAAAATATCTCATTGCTGTTATATTCCATATGTTATACAACACCTTTTAATTTTTCAGTGAAAACAAACTCAAAGGCAGGTCCTTCACTATGCTGAATAAATAAAACAGCATGACTCGCTGACTTCAAAAGAAGCAGTTTTGAGGAATGTGGAATTACAACGCTTAAGGATTCCACAGTTTTTGGATTCCACCCAACACCTCTGCTGTTTAACATTTTGAAACACCAGTAATGTCATTCTGACCTTTGGCTTTGCCATCGCCTCACCATTCTCCTGCACATGCAGGCTGAGCTCTGTCTGGGAGGAGAATACCAGCTGGCATGCCAAACACCCCCAAACAAAACAGGGTTTCAATGGTGTGACAGGACGCACACACGTGATCAATAGAGACAGTTGCCTGTAAAGGTCAGGCGGGGCTGTTGATAAACACTGAAGTGAAACTCGTGATGATGAGCCTTGACTTTGTCTCTTGATCAGCACCCAACACTCGCCCAGTGCATTGTGCCTGGGGAGCAGTTTGGAGCATTGCTGGATAGTTGTTGGCTCTTCTGTGCCGCTTGGTTGGAGCATGACTGCAGGGCAGACAGAGGCAATGCCAGGAAATAAAGACAAGATTGATTAGTTTTACTTTGACACACCTCCAACAACCTCCCGCACCACCCACACCACCACTGCCAGAAAAGCAGCCAGCCTGAGTGGACACACACACACACACACACACTCACTCACACAAAAAATCTGTCTGTCTGCTGAATTAGACAGTGGTGTGGTTTGTGGCAGAGAAATCTGTAAACTGGATCTGTTATAATAATCACATAATGTCAATGTATTTCATTGTACTCTTGTAGAAAATAGTAGTGCTTGTGTGTAAGAAGAACTTGGCCTCATTCTCATCATGCAAATACTAGCACATGTTCAGTGGCCCTCAATGTCAGATACCGACACACGGAGGCACCCTTTAGCAGTGGCATGAGATGCACCTGGCGGCGGCATATTTTTTTATGTCCAGAGCAACTGCTGCAGTATAAAGGGCTAGGATGTCAGCATAGGGTGGGTGCGAGGAGGGTGGATAGGTCAAACAAACTCTGGACTTTTACCTGAGAGGCCGTTGTTCATTTGTCAGTTGAGTTATTCATTTCATTCAATCATTCATTCATTTTCCGTAACCGCTGATCCTTTAAAGGGGTCACGGGGGTACTGGAGCCTATCCCAACTGACATTGGGTGAGAGGCGAGGTACACCCTGGACAGGCTGACAGACTATCGCAGGGCTGACACATAGAGACAGACAACCATTCACTGACGTGCTGACGTATTGCAGTAAGCGAGTTGTGTCATTTCCGGTGTTTCCGGTGTTTCTGTGACAGCGTCTTTGTGCTGCTCTAGTGAATTCTACTAGCCTGCTTTCTGTTTTCTCACTTCAGTTGCTTTAACATCTACTTCAAGTCTTAACCCACACTAGTTCTGTTTAAGCACTTATAGCTCTCCTCCTTTTTACGACTTCCCTGCTAATCTCTTAGCTGTTGTTTGCACGTTACTAGCCTTGGTAGCTACATTAGCTTTACAGTTAGCGATGGCTTCTCCTTTTGCTCTTTCTTGCTCGGTGTTGATAGGCTTAGTGAATTAGAAGCGCGGCTCCGCACCATGGAAAATCATTCAGTAGCTGCGGTAGTTAGCCAGTCCCCTGTAGCCAGTGCGGAGCCACATAGCATAGCCTTTGCTAGCGGTCCTCCAGTAACACCCGTACAGCTGGGAGGTTGGGTAACCGTTCGCGAGAGGCGTAGCTCCAAGCCAAAGCCCACGGCTCACCACCAGCCTGTTCACATCTTCCAACTGCTTTTCCCCACTCAGCGACACACCCGCTGAGGATAAAACTCTGGTTATTGGCAGCTCTATTCTGAGGAACGTGAAGTTAGCAACACCAGCAGCCATAGTCAAATGTATCCCTGGGGCCAGAGCGGGCGACATTGAATCAAATTTAAAACTGCTGGCTAAAGCTAAACGTAGATTCAGTAAGATTGTTATTCACGTCGGCGGCAATGACACCCGGTTATGGCAATCGGAGGTCACTAAAATTAATATCGCCTCAGTGTGTGAATATGCAAAAACGATGTCGGACTCCGTAGTTTTTTCTGGACCCCTCCCAAATCTGACCACTGATGACATGTTTAGCCGCATGTCATTATTTAATCGCTGGCTGTCCAGGTGGTGTCCAGCAAACAATGTGGGTTTCGTTAATAATTGGCAAACTTTCTGGGGAAAACCTGGTCTTATTAGGAGAGACGGCATTCATCCCACTTTGGATGGAGCTGCTCTCATTTCTAGGAACCTGGCAAATTTTATTAGTAATTCAAATCCCTGACAACCCAGAGTTGAGATCAGGACTCAGAGTCGCAGTCCTATACGCCTCTCTGAGCTTCTAGTTCAGTTACCCACCCATAGTTTTCATAGTTTTATACAAACAGTGTCTGTCCCCTGACTACCTAAATTATTTAAATGTAAAATTAAACAAAGAGGAGTTGTGCATAACAACCTCATAAAAATTAAAACCTCTTCTGTGACAGAAAGACAAAACAGGAGAATTAAATGTGGACTGTTAAATATCAGGTCTCTATCGTCTAAAGCAGTGTTAGTAAACGAATTAATATGAGATAATCATAATGATTTACTCAGTCTCACTGAAACCTGGCTGTGTCAAGATGAATATGTTAGTCTAAATGAATCCACTCCTCCCAGTCATAATAATACCCATATTCCTCAAGGCAGCGGCCGAGGAGGGGGAGTTGCAGCCATTTTTAACTCTAGTCTGTTAATCAGCCCTAAACCTAAACTAGATTATAATTCATTTGAAAGCCTCGTTCTTAGTCTTTTACATCTGATCTGGAAAACCTTGCAGCCACTTTTATTTGTTATAGTGTACCCTGCTCCTGGCCCGTATTCTGAATTTGTATCTGAATTCTCAGAGTTTTTATCCAGTTTAGTTCTTAAATCAGATAAAGTTATTATTGTAGGCGATTTTAATATTCATATCGACGTTGATAATGACTCCCTGGCTACCGCGTTTATCTCATTATTAGACTCCATTGGCTTCAGTCAGGGTGTACATGAACCCACTCACTGTTTTAACCATACCCTCGATCTAGTTCTGACATATGGAATTGAAATTGATAACCTAACAGTCTTTCCACAGAATCTCTCGCTATCGGATCATTATTTGATTACTTTTGATTTCTTTTTACTCAATTACACGCCACTCAGCAATAGTTACTATACGAGATGTTTATCAGATAGTGCTGTCGCAAAATTTAAGGAAATGATTACTCTGTCGTTAAATTCAATACCAAGTCCCTCAGTAACAGAGGTTTCCCGTACCGACTTTAACCTCTCCCGAATTGATCATCTTGTCGATAGCGCTGTAGGCTCGCTGCGAACAACACTCGATTCTGTAGCTCCTCTTAAAAAGAAGTTAACAAAGCAAAGAAAGGTCGTTCCTTGGTATAACTCTCAAACCCGTAAGTTAAAACAAATATCGCGAAAATTTGAAAGGAATTGGCGATTAATCAAACTGGAAGAATCTCGTTTAATCTGAGCAGACAGTCTCTAAACGTATAAGAGGGGCCTCCGCAATGCCAGAGCAAACTATTACTCAGCATTAATAGAAGAAAACAAGAACAACCCCAGGTTCCTTTTCAGCACTGTAGCCAGGCTGACTGAGAGTCAGAGCTCTATTGAGCCTTGTATTCCTTTAGCCCTTAGCAGTAATGATTTTATGAGCTTTTTTAATGACAAAATTCTAACTATTAGAGGCAAAATTCATGACCTCCTGTCCTCGGATAGTACCTATC
>NC_065506.1:10034380-10128026 GCF_006386435.1 Epinephelus moara | reverse complement strand
TCCCTCCTCAGTTGCTCTTCCTGAGGTTTCTACTGGTTTTTTCCCCCCGTTAAAGGGTTTTTCCTTATCCGCTGTGAGGGTCCAAAGGACAGAGGGATGTCGTATGCTGTAAAGCCCTGTGAGGCAAATTGTGATTTGTGATATTGGGCTTTATAAATAAAATTGATTGATTGATTGACCTACGGACAATTTAGAGTCACCAATTAGTCTTTGGACTGTGGGAGGAAGCCGGAGTACCTGGAGAAAAACCATGCTGACACAGGGAGAACATGCAAACTCCGCACAGAGGGGCTCCCCCACCCTGGGTTGGAAATCCCCACCCTGGGTTTGAACCAGGAACCCTCTTGCTGTGACAGTGCAACAGTGCTAACCAATGCACTACCGGGCCATGGTTAGCACTCTAAACTACTAAAACTACTAAAAACGTAGTTTGCTAATATGTGTAGCATACTACGCTGTTGATGCTAATAATATGACTTTACATTAAGTTAGTAACAAACTAACTTACTTTAAGCCAAAGTATTATGTTTTCTTCAGCACCTAACCACAGGCTTTTGCTGCCTAAACCCTAAGGAAGGAAACCTAAAAATTATGTTTTTTACCTACCTCCTACATTTGTTTTGGTAAGAGACTGTACACATTTCACAAACAAAAACGGTACATGTCCTGTGACAACAAAAGTTTATTTTGAAAAAACAGAATGCATTTCACAAACATAAATTTACATGCTGGAAGGTACCAGAGTGCCATAATATGATGTGTAGGGCCACTGATTATGCATCAGTATTTGGTGAGCTCAGAGTGAGGATGTGTTGGTAAGTAAGTACATAAGTAAGTAAGTAAGTAAGTAAGTAAGAAAGAAAGAAAGAAAGAAAGAAAGAAAGAAAGAAAGAAAGTGGCAGATTTCCTAACCCCAAAAGGTGCCATGATGAATTTTGAATGTTAAATAAAGTCATAATATATTTGGTAATGTAGTGTAGACTTTTCAAACCAATGTGCTGTTAATAAGCATCTTTACTATGCAATGATAATGCAATTTAAACAAACAAAAAAATAAATAAAGACTGAAAGAATGAGGTTAAAGAAAAAATAATTTGATTTTCAACACACATCGGCATTGTCAAAAAATGCACCCTATTCCTTGGAGTGAACGTCTTCTTCACAGAGTAGTGGTATATTTGGTTAAAAAGCAGTATTTCACTGCCCTCTCTGGATGAAACTAAAAGTGTGTTGCACCTCTGACCACACCCAATAGTGATGTCATACACCCCAGAGTACACTTCTGCATCAATGCAGTGATATAAGAAACTAAAACACTGGAGTTCAATGCAAAAATATGGGGTTACTTTTGGCTGTGCGTCTCCTCTGCCATTATCATGTAGCAGGTGGACTGCACACCTTTTTAATTTATAATCTGTTAATGGAAAATGCATGCCTTATATGATTTTTTTACAGTGTCTTAACAGCAAGCAAATGTCACTTTGTGTCCACATTGAATATATTAAATATGCAGTTCTATTACATCATATAAAAACAAACTACATTGGCCACCCATCAGCGGTGTGCATGACTTAAAAGATGGGCGAGTACTTGCTGTCTTTCCATGTTTGTACTTTTTAAAGTGAAAACACACATTTTATATTCTGAAATTTACTGGACATGACATAATATAGCCAACGGAGAGTAGAAGATATTGTCTAGATAATACCATGTTTTCACTTCATGATTTTTGTCCAGCTTTCAAAGTGAGTGACAGGAAGAAATAGAAACAGAGTGTCTGACAAAAGTTCAGCTCAAAATGGCAGTGCTGCATTGCTCGCAGCCAGTTGGAACATTTAAACAGAAAACAATGCAATCAAACTGAAGCTTGCGTCACATTCAGTTAGGACATGTTTTTAGAGCAAATTAAACAAACAAACAAATAAAGTAATCCCTTCAAGTAATCTGTTTTTAAAGAAAGTAACTGTAATCAGAGTACCATGTCTTAAAACTGTAACTGAAACAGAATACGCTTACTCATATTATGTATTTTAAAAACATAACCTAGTTATCTGTTACTTCCCAACCCTGATAATTGCATTCCAACTTTCAATATGCAAGTTTGTACAACTGACTTAGTGCATGTTGCCTTAATGGTAACTACTTTATATGGAAAGGAGTACTTTAGAGTCCAAAAATGTAGGACATATAAACTAAAGCTCCTATTTCTTGTTTCACATTTGCCAGTTTTACTCACATCTGCTCTTGGGAGGCAATGCAAAGCTTTCCTCTTTGTGTCAGTTTTACCACAAACAAACTCACCACAACCAACTATACTTGCTGCATGAACCGCAAGTAGCCACTGTGTCAATTATCCAGTAACACCTATGTTGCCAGGAAATGAGATTTGCTGTGCCACTTTCTAGTGTGACCAAGCACTCACTTTCATACAGTACAACAATGAATGGATAGCAGTGGTTAAAGTTAATCATCTGTACTTAATTTTCCAAGTTACACAGTTAAAATTTCACACAAATAAGTTAACTTTAGCTTTTAAGGCTGCAAGCCTTTGTGTCTATGTAATGAGCCAAAAAAAAGTGCAAATGGCTTTTTTTTTTTACTCAGCAGGATTGATTTTGGTTTTCATTGCAGACAGAATGATGCTCCTAACATCAAATGATGCTACATACAAAGCAGCTGTAGTACTGAAAACACTACAAGGAGAACATGCATCGTCAAGCTTACACTTCATCCACACCTTGGAGACTGCAGCCTGACAGCCTGTAACGTGGACAGTAACAGCCAACCTGTCCATGTAAACACATGAATGCATGTGGCAATGAGCATTTTGTCAAACAGTTTATTCTTTTTCTTCCACGTTAGGGTGCCAGGTGCCGTGAGGCTGCTTGCTGCAGGCAAGGCAGGCGGCACTGGCTGGTCCTATGTGCTTTTCAACATGGCAGCACGGCACGCAGGTTAATATGATAGTCCCCTGCCTTATCTAATGTGACGAGGGGCCTTTCTTGGCCATGCCACAAAGCTGCTTTGAAGCATCTGTCAATGCCCTCCCCTGGATAAATGTCATGTGTGGAATATCTCAGGTGGCAGCTGTGCCATTGCAATGGCAACGGCAGGAAGCCAGAAAACAGCCCAAAGCCTTACACTCCTACACTTGGGACAAGGGAGGAGGTTTCTTTATTTTTCTGACTCTCTGTCTTTCTCTCTCTCTCTCTTTCAGAACAATCTGCAAGGTCACACATCAGCAGAGTAACAAAAAATAAAAGGTTTATTTGAACCTACTTTCCCTACTTTGCTGCTTTCCATTTTTCCAGCCATTTATTATATTTTATTATAATCTGAAAAAAGGATGTTTGTGTCTGCAAAACAAGATGCTTTGCCATTTACAGAAATTCTTTAAAAATCTCGGCACACCAAGCACCTGTCTGTCAGACATTTCTCAGAGGCCATTTTATTCACAGGGCTATTCACATAATGTCCTTTTTAAATGGAGAAATTCCTTTGACCCCTCATGATACTAGTAGCTGGCAAACCTCTTGACCATATTGAGCATTGAAGCTCACAGAGCCCTGAATGCTCACTGTAGTCTTTGTTACCAGCCATAAAACTGAGCTGGATAAATGGACAGACCTTGAATTTCTAATCTGATTGTCTTGTTGTTTCATTCAAGGAGAGACTTTTTTTGCAGCCTTGCAAAATGTACTTTTACAGATTTCAATAATGCTCTCTACACATACATTGGGTATCCCCAGCCCTGAATCATGCACTTTCTTCATTAAAAGGAAGGCATAGTTTTTCATATAAATATCATTAATATCATGTCCTGAACACCAGTCTCTTAGGGGAAAGTCCTGCGTCTGTTCACCCTATCCACCACCCCAACCTGCCTGATTACAGACTTTTGGTCTTTATACTACTTCCATCTTTACTCCAGTCAGCACAATGGTCACGTGGTCTTATGCAAAAGTTACTGGATTATGATTATATGTGTTATATAGGAATTGTGGTGCATCACTTTTCATAGCTACAAACAGTGGATGAGAACAGCCTGATCTACTGAGTGTACAGTGGGGTTTTAGAGCTTCTCTGCTGAAAACTGCCTGTTGCACCCAAAAGCATAAGAGCAGTGGGAGTGAAAGCCAAGCCAAGCAGCAGATTCAGGTGGATATTCTCCATGGGTTCATCACCATGAGCAACCCTTTTTTTACATTGGTATTCAGTGACCTATTGAGACCTTTAATGGTTTCTAGCTCAGTAACACGTGTCTCCAGGGAACTGTAGGGCGGCCCTTAGTAAATCCTCAATTGGACAAGCATATTTTTCTGTTCGGGGGATCAATATGTAAGAACTCCTTCCCCAAAGAAGCCAAATTGCATAATGACTAGGATCATTTTAAACTCATTTAAATCAGCTTTGAAAGAGGGATTATTAATTTAATTTTGAATGATCTGGACTGAGTTTTACTGTGAGCTTATTGTGTCATAGTTGGTGTTTTATGCTGTTTTAGATATATTTTTGGGTGATATTCGTTCTGTTCTATGTATTTATTGTGTGGCCAGACTGTGGCAAGGTCCAGCTTTGATTTAAAGTTTAGAGGATCCTATTTCTTTTGTTTCAAACCAATCAAAAGCCCACAGATACTTTAAAATGATACAGATAATGAAAGAAAGAATTCCCCCAAGATTACAAAGTTTATTACACAATTTAATAAGACAATAAAAGGTATATAATAAAACAGGGATCCTGTTGAAAGCTAGTTTTAAAAAAGAGTTATGAGACGTATAAAAATGCAAAGAAGTAGTACTTATAGCAGCTATGCGGAACTTTACGTTTTCGTTGATTTTAGTGCCCCCTTTGGTCGAAGCGGTATGACACCCACAGCCTGGTGTCGTAAAATTCCGACTACAGCTGGCATTTGGCTTCATTCGTAAAATCTCAACTGCAACCAGCAATTACCGCATGCATTTGTTTTGGAGAGCGAGAGGAAAATCATAAATGTTCTGGTGGGGAGCGTATCTATGTTTCCAGGGTTCTGTGTTTCCAGGGTTCTATGTTCCCCACTTAACCCTGCAAAAAAGGTTCTATGTTCCCCGCTTACACAAAAAAGGTTCTACGTTTCCCGGGTTCTATGCTGCCCGCTCAACCAAGCGGGAAACATAGAACCCTTTTTGTGTAAGCGGGGAACATAGAATCTTTTTTGCAGGGTTAAGTGGGGGTACAACTGCCTGCTGTATATTTGTGTTCATGGTCACAGTCACAGATAATTTTGTGGCGTTTGTTGTAACATTACTAGACAAAAGCGGTTCACATCAGCTAACATTACATTTAGCTTGCTTATAACTTGTCGTCATACATTGAAGTGAAACCGACCGAGGCTACGCTAAATAGCCATCAGAGAAAGGCTTTTTTGTCCCTGTTGGGTTCAAATAAATATGCGGATCTTCAAGGGGGGGTGATACAAACTAGGGACAGTTTTATAAATGGTAAAAAGTTCCGCACAGCTGCTTTAAAAACAGCAAATTACATTAAAACAATGGAGTGTTAAAAGATGCCTGGCACAGACTGCAGACAGTAAAAGAGGGATGAGAAATCAGACTGGGATAGAGTACTCACCTATGCCGCTATGCTACACACAGCACGCATACACACACACACACACACACACACACACACACACAGCAAAATAAGAACAATGTGATTAATTAAGGAGATGCAAAAACTACCACAACACAGAGGTGAGGGGTGTGAGGCAGGGGGAGAAACTCTATCACCAAAACCCTTCACCATCGTCGGTCACACACCGACAATCCTGTCGCATCCAAACAGGGACAAAAGAAGAACAAGTTAAATTCACAGTGCTGTCACACTGTAACACTAACCCTCTTGTGGGAAACAAAGACCTGACAATTTCCAAACTAGCTCAGGGTTTTAGCAAAACAAGAAAGGAAAAAAAATGAGCAAACCAAAATCGCCAAGTATAAAATAAACTCAAAATGAACAAAACAGGAGTGGCAGTAGCATCTCTCCTGCCTGACTACCTCTCACAGAGAAGGCCAAATACACTGTGGAGCAAGGGTCGCAATAGAGCAGGACCAGAACAGGGCCAATTACAAGCCGTCAGAACCCTGGGAGCAGAGGGACAAAAGACTGTACGAAGAGTGAGGTGTGGGCTTATGCCGCATTCGTTTGGCAATCCAGGCTGGTCATTCCTTGTCGGATTTATATGACCGTATGACACGTCTGATCTGAAAGCGTTTCATTGCCAGTCCAGAAAACATGGCGGCGCGCCTTAAGTTTGTTTTTGTTTGCATTGTTGCTGAGCAACGGAGACTTTGCTGGTTCAAACGACTTTAGGCTACAACGGGCTTGCGCAGACTTTTTTTCCAGCACAAATCAACAGTGGAAATAGAAATGCTATTGCAAAGTACTTGTATGATTTTTACAACACAGACACTTAATTAAACAGCATATACGAGGACAAATTGAGGACAAATAACTTTGTTTACCATTCACAATGTGCGCAGCCATCTTCGTCGTGACGTCAATTCTACCGACTCGGTCTACCTGGACCTTGCCCGAGTTTGATGACGAGACCTCCGGGAAGAACGGGTGTTCTTTTGTACCTTTCCGGACCGGAAACCGTATCAATCCCGGTTCCGGCTACCAATAGAATGCAGCATTATATACTGAGCCAAACAAATTGAAAACCAGGAGGTAGGAGGGGCTGAAGCCTGCCTGAACCTACGGTGGCTCAAGAGGGACATAACTGGCTACAAATGGGGGTTCCTGTTTTGTATGTATTTTCTGAAGGGGGCTCCTAATTGTTGTAATAATTCTGGTGCTCCAAAAGTCGAAAAAGTGTACCACTGGACAAAAAGCCCATTTGTCCGTCAACCACATATGCCAAAAATAAACAGGCATTGCTTTGAACTGCTGTTTCCTGAAACAAATGGCTAATAATTATGTAAAATGATGTGATCAAGCCTTCCTACTATAGTGATGACGTCTCCTGCCCAACTCTGCTACTGACTGGCTACTACTCGTTGCCTTTTTTGTTTGGGTTGGTTAGGTTTCGGCAAGAGGAGTGAGATTGGTTAAGGTAAGCGGATGGTATTTTGTTTGTATTTTCTATTTAATTTTATTTATTTATATATTTTTTCAGTTTTCTCATTACAAAACAGCTGAAACTTTAGATATGGTCGTACAGTATGTGCCATCGATTCATCCTATATATTTTCTTTAAGAGTAAACAGGAAAAAAAAAACTAGAAAAGTGCAACCAGAAGGGTGCAGATCTCCGCCAGGCAGCTGCCCAAGCTCACCAAGGCCACACTTGAAAATTCTTGTAATTTCAGCAGACATGCTGCAACGTGATTCAGAAGCATCCCAGTATCTAAGAAAAATACACGGAGCCATGATGCATTGCACATAGCCAGGCTGTTCTCTTAAACTCTTTGTACAGTTTCCACCTGCAAAAAGTAATGCCCCCAAATTTGTGCATATCTTTTGTAATCATTAGTCAGTAACTTGAACATAACGTAAGTATTTGTGAAGGCTGCGATCTTGTAATCTATGTGCTGACAGGGGTAAAAAAGGAAGTGGGCCCAAGTGGTCTGTAAGGAAGAAGGTTGGCGTTGATGGGTCACAAAACACAAGACTTTACCCAGGGACTTTCCATAAGAGAGGGGTACTCAGAACCACGTAAACTTTAAGTCATTCTGAGGTAAGTCCTCACCGTGTTCCTTTTACCTATTCCTAATCACAGTAACACTAAATACCTAAATCTATCTTACATAACTTTATGTTAATTACTTAACTTTACATTAAGGATGGACATAACATCATTCGCGGGGTGCTAATTCGTAAGATATCATATGAACTATTCTATGAGGATACCTTGACGCAGCATATCTATTGTTCAATAATTCATCTTGCAATGTGCCTGACTTTAATGGATCATAACATATCAGCTATTTGATTAATCTGCATAGCGAGAAACTTGTGGTTGCTACCGACCAGTTAAACCTATGGGCCCGAACGACGCATAGTGCGTCCAAATTCACACCTGTTCTTCTCCGTGGATTTTCTCCGCGACCGTGCATCATAGCGAGAAGCCACGCATATCACGTTAAACAGCAAAATTGTAGCTTTCCGACAGTAGTCCAATGTTTTCATAGCGAAAAAAAATGATAAAGTTACACTAAAATCATGAATAACAGAGCCTTCATACAGCTCTGCATACACATTACTCTTGGATGGATTACTCTCGAATGCAGGCTCGCACAGAAATGCTTGCGTGTGTTTCTCCCTGTCTATCCACATTTGTAGTTCGGCTTTCAAGATGCAAATATCTCCATATTGTCCAGTTGACACTCCATCAAACTTTGTATGACAAGACCAGCATACTTCACCTTTGCGCACCCAGACAACTGCAGCCTAATTATGCATGCATGACAGGGCCGTAGTCACCATATACATTGAGGGGGACATGCCCCCCCCCCCCCCCCCCCCAATGCCCAAAATGCCCCCCCAAATATAACTGAAACTGAAAAACAACAACAAACTTTGTTTACTGCAAACAAAGTGGCAAATATTATCTTGGACATCATTGCACTTGGTTGACTATTTTTCTATGATCTTAGATGTAAATATTGCATGTTTCTTTCAGATAAATCACATTTTTGACTTGTGAATGAGTCAATGGAATTTCTTGCAATAATGAAAAAATACTGGCAATCATTTCCGTCTGGCACAAACCACATGTTTTGGACAATTGTGAAGTGACAGAATGTCCCACCATCATGGTTCTTATATTGCCAGATTCCAGAGAGTCTCCCCTCTTCATATATGGCAGAATATGTCAACTTCCAACTTGCTATGCTAAGATACATGTAAAAATGTAAGAATTTAGTCACACGGATTTGTTTTTTTCATTGATGTAAAAATTAATACAAAATACAGGCACATAGAAGGACATGGAGTGATGGCAAATCTGGTTAGCCCACATTGTCCTGAAAAAAACAAGATATGGCATGTGTATGTAGCCTTTATAATGACTGTGATATGAGCTTAAAAGTAAAGGCAGTAAAAAATACCCCAAAAACGCCTTGGGTCCATAGGGTTAAGAAGAGTGTGGAGTCAACAGTCAATTAAACTGGTTTTTCAAGTGCCCACAAAATATTAGACTGTTTGGTCAGGTAGTTGGTGAGATTAACTGCTGACAGACAGATATACACACACTCATGCACACAATTACTCACACATGACCAAACACATGATTCCCTTCAGACTTACGCCTGCCGAAGATGACCGAATACAGTACAACTAGCGATTTCTGTTGTGATTTCAGTAATCACATACTTAATCAGACCACCATAGTGTTTCACAGTCCAACTTTGGGTATTTGTTAGTAAAGAAAGGGAGATGAAGAGCAAATCTTTCCACAGTCTAACTGTCCCACTGCCAAAACGAGTTTGACAAGCACCAAATGATCATTCCTGAGGCAAGGGGACACCATCTTCCATGGATGAGGGGAGAAGATGGATTTGGACTTATACTGTCAAAATCTATTTTTGCCATGCACTTCATTTCAACCGGAGTTTCCAAAAACAAGCAATTTAGAAATCAGCATTAAGCAGGTCAGATTAAGGACTTTAACATTATCACAACAACGTATAACACATAAAAATAATGTAGCCGTGCATGGGGCCGCCGTTGCAGCACAGAAGACGGAGCAATGGAGCAAGAAGAGAGCAGTTAAATGATTTCAGCTCAGTGTGAATGTGGATTGGTGTTGTTCTACTTATCCAGAAAGGATGGAGAAGCCTTTCCACTCCAGTAAAGACTTGGATAATTGGAGTTTTGTATTAAGATTGACACCAGATGAAAGTTGGTTATTAACACCGGGTGAAGCGTGGCAGATTGTTTATTAGAATCCTGT
The DNA here is from genome assembly GCF_006386435.1 of Epinephelus moara. Taxonomy (NCBI): domain Eukaryota; kingdom Metazoa; phylum Chordata; class Actinopteri; order Perciformes; family Serranidae; genus Epinephelus; species Epinephelus moara. The sequence goes on along the minus strand of NC_065506.1, from coordinate 10,118,090 downwards.
CACTATTTACAACCCAAAACGGCAGTGCCTTGACATTGAGAGTTCAATTGAAAGTGAGGTATCAAATTGATATTCTGGCAAAGGCGAGTTTCAGCTGCGGACTGTTTCCCTGCTGCTTTTGAGCCGACTGACTCAAACTCAAAGTGCACAATAAATACTGTGAGATGTCCATTTCCAACATCAAATTGCTATTATTTACCACAACAGAGGCTGCTGTGTTATAGATTTGTGGGAAAAAATGGTTTTGTATTGTACAAATTTGCATTTTAGCCTTCCTTATTTCAAATTCAATCAAGGAGGTGGAACAGAGATGAATCAACTGCAATCACAAACAAACAGCAATGACATTTAAAGTAGGATGAAGCTAAAATCTGCTGCAGTTTGAAAAAATGGGACTGATACAGTCAAAGACAGAACAAAAAAAATGCATATCAATTTAGTTCTACCTAAAATTTGCAGAAAATTAAACTTAAACTTTGATTATAATGAAATATATGTCATTTGATCTTTTCAGACATTTTTTCAGCCTGTCCTTGGGCAGGTCAATGAAAATAAATAAGAAATAAAGTTCTAGCCCGGCAGTAGCTCAGTCCATAGGGACTTGTTCGAGTCCCCGTCCGGACCAAAAATATGGAGCTTGGACTGGTGGCTGGAGAGGTGCCAGTTCACCTCCTGGGCACTGCCTAGGTGCCCTTGAGCAAGGCACCGAACCCCCCAACCGCTCGGGGCGCCTCACCAAGGGCAGCCCCCTCACTCTGACATCTCTCCACTTTGTGCATGTATAGGTCCTGTTTGTGCATGTGTGTGTCTTTCGGACCTGTGTGTAATTGACAAGCAAGAGTGAAAACATTGAATTTCTCCTCAGGGGGATTAATAAAGTAAATAAACTTAACTTAAACTTAAACTTAATACCTTTAATTTAACTTTGAGGTGCTGCAGTCTTCAGTTCTGCACACTCCAGTGGTATTCTAAAGGTGAGATTTCTGAGATGCACCATTTTCAGTGTGTCGCTGCTGCCGCTGAGCCAAACAAAGCTAAAGTAGTTAAAGAGGAAGTACACACTGAAGTATTCGTTTTTACTGTCCACCTAATATTGACAGTATGATGACAATATAAAAAGCAGAACACTGGCTAACAGTAGCCCCAGGTTGTGCTGCTTGTTGCATTCCCATTAGCACAGCTGATAAGCATCAATATAAAAAAAGTGGATGCACACAACAAAATATATCCTTCTGCTGTGGCAGTAAATACAACACATGGGCTTGAAGATAACTCTGCCACTCCACCAATCTTAACCATGATAAACAGCCTGGCTATAGCTACTGACACACCCATAGAGATACAACAGAGAGCCTTGGATAGAAGAACTTCTAGCTGAGCTACAACACAGGCATACACACAGTGACTCTCTCAAAGTAAATGCCCCTGCACTTGTATAACACCTCTCTAGTCTTCTGACCACTCAAAGCACTTCAACACTACATGTCACATTCACCCATTCACACCTTGGTGGCCCAGGCTACCGTGCAAGGTGCTACTTGCTAAACCTTCCGTTTTCATTGCTTTAAGGGTCATCCTGACTGATAGTAATATAAATTCTGTAATCTGTATCCGTGATACCTTGAAACCAGTTATCGTACTGTGAAAATTTCATACCATTGCAACCCTACTTATGACACATTAATCTGGGGTTCAGTATCTTGCCCAAGGATGTTTCGACATCGTGACTGGAGGATCTGAGAATCAAACTGCTGATCTTCCGATTGGTGGGCGACCCGTTCTACCTCCTGAGCCACAGTCGCCAAGGGACCATCATGTTTTCATTCCCATGGTGTCAAATACTGCTGCTTTGTCACGCCCCCTCAGCATGTGATATTGACACTGAAGGCACTCTTTAGTGTCTTTAAGAGATGCCCTAGGCTTTCAGCTAATTCCAGTATAACCCAAATACAATGATGCCTGATAATGACAGGAACTTATGTGGTAAAAACAGCAAGAAAGTCAACCCAGGGTGGGAGAGGGTGAAGGTGGTTGGGTCAAGCAAAGTGGATATTTCACCCAGGAGATGACAGTTTGTGTGCTGTGTGAAACCAAAAGTAAATGATGTTTTAACCTAATGATATGCAGTTTATGTGGGTTGTCACGCACCGACATTAGTCACATGATGTATTGATGTCATGTTATGTTACATTACAAGCAGAATAATTTTAACCAAAACAAGATCTTTTGTCTAAACCTCACCAAATAGTTTGGTTGCTAAAACTTACCAGCGAGTGTTTCCCAATGTTAATCATGTGTTACAAAGTAACAAATAGTACTAATGCCTCGTGCATTGCTGTCACACACCAGGGACGTGTTAAGAAGTTAGTATTTGATGATCTTAAAATGCAAATGGGTTGGCCATAAATGTGCTTCTGTTGACTGTTAACACTCTAAAAGACTCCCTGTCTTTCCAACTTAGAAACGTGGAGTCTGACAGTAGCTTCTTATGGCTGGTTAGCTCTGACTACCTGCTCTATGTCACTGTCCATGCTACACTGAGTGGAGATCAGTGTCCCCTGACCCTCTGTGTCACATAGCCATGAGGCCACATCTACTGTAGTGGTTGCTCCTCTACTCCTGTGTTGCTCTGTTGTTGTGTTTTGTTTGTTTAATGGAGGGAGCAAAGGTTTGAGCAGAATTTGAGGACACGATTATGTTACTGAAGCTCAGTTAAACATCAGCATTTCAAGTTGCAGCAGCTGAAAACAGTTTCATTACAAACAGGAGGTCAGACAGGGTCCTGCATTGCCCCAACAGTCTAAAAAATACTCCTGCATCTTCGGCAGTTGCAGCTGAATGTTACAGAGTTTGAAAAGAAAGGACAGGAGGCAAACAATACTGTATACAATGTAAAAGTATATGCATGTGAGAAGTGTCTTCTTTCAGACTTCTTTTTCCTTTTATATTTCAGTGCTGTGTCGACCAACTCAGGATCCTTGGCATAGCTCAAAGCTGTCCTTGGTGTGTGGTGTGTGTCAGTGTGTGTGTGTGTGTGAGGCAGGCGGTGTCTGGCTTAGTGGCTGAGTGTCGCTGCTTTACCCTCCCAGTAATTCAACGTGCAGCGATCTGCCATAGGTAAGCCAAGTCTGACTCAATCTCTTTCACTTCCACTGCTACTGACTCCTTTTCTCATTCTTAATCTCTTTCTCTCCCTCGCTCTCACACACACATACACAAAAACACGCACAAATGTGAAAATGTTAGAACAACCTTATCTGAAGCAAACCAGCCTTCTAAAAACACCACGACATGCCTAATGAATCTGCAAGGATTTCGCGGAGCAAAATCTGCTGCTACAGTATGAAATCACTTGATGTGTTTTGTATTTGCGCGGTTAAATCTTGCAGCATCTCCACTTCAGCCCAGCAGCTTCGGTTTCTAGTAACTGATGATGACATGAAGCTTGAGGCTTTGGCACAGCGAACATACCACCAAAATGGGCTTATCTATCATGCTATACAATAAAGATGTACAAAAACTGCAATGTTCTGCACCCCCTCCACCCTCAAACCCCCTGTCTCTTTCTCCCTTCTTGAAAATGTACAGCTTGATTCCCTCTGACGACTGGTGAATAGAAATGGGAGCAGCGCTAAATTATGCACAATGGGGATATCTACTTTCCTGTTTTCTCTCAAGATAACGGCTTGTTGTTCCATCCTTTGTTATGGACGGTGCGTGCCCATGGGATGATTAGCAGAACAAAGGATGGGAGAAAGCAAACCTGCTTGTAGTTCAAAACAAGTTCTCCATGCCTTTGAAGATGCGCACTTACTTCAGGCAAAAGTGGGTTTGGAAGAGGAGATGTGCATGCTGTCCGACATGCACACACACTCACATTCGTACACTCACAGCAGAGTGATAACCAAGACCTTTGGCCAGTTTGATCCCTATCCTGCTGCCTGGTGACATCCACATGCAATTAAGAAAGTGTTTGAAAGGGAACAGATAGTGTGCAGCCTCAAGGTGAAGGTTATGAGAGTGCTGTTTAGCAAAGATATTTGATCCATTATACATTGTTTGTGTCTACAGCTGGTACAACGAGAATAATAAATATTGTATTAGCCGTGGGACCTGCATCTCCGTCTCCCAGACAAGTTCATAACATTCTCGGCAGGGAAGGGCGGGACCTCCTGTGGCTTTTTTCCAATCCTCTTCTGTTCTTTTCCCTCCTGCTCACTGAGATCAGTTGCAGAAAAGACTCTTTACAACATGCAACATGTGCACCACGGCTAGGCGATCGTTGCATTTTTTATATGGACAATGAGCAACCGGAACAGCAGCATCAGCAGCTTGTTAAAAATGGTGATCACTTTGTCACAAATCCGACTACTGTTGCTCCCGTTGTCTCTCAATCCCACTGGGTTTTGAGCATTTGTTAACTGTGTTGCAGTGTGAAGTACAAACTGTGTGTTGGCAATTAATTATACATTACAAAAAGTATTGTTTATTATGCTATTGTACTTCTAAAGGGGTCCCTGTCTTGTGGTTTCTAAATAGGTTCCAGTTAGTTTCTAAAGCATAAGTTACGTAATAAAACATTTGCAACTCAAGGTTTATTTACTAGCTTGTTTCCCCTCTCAGACCATAGTTCATGCCTTTGTTCGAAATGGAACTTGCTCTAGTGTCATCATCACAAAATACCAGATCAGAACTGGACATGACATTATTTGGTAAGGGGTCAGGGGTCATAAACTAGGAGTCAGTGGACAGCCAGAGAAAGAACAAGGAGAGTATTCACATCCAGCATTGAAGACAATCCATGAGCAGGGACGGGTGTTACAATCAGGCCACAGTCTGGATTTCCTCCAGCAGAACTTCACCCACATAAAAAAGTGAATGGGAATGGTTTTACATGTGGTGGCCACAGACAGTTGCTCTCTCCTTATCCTTCCTGACTGATTCTTCTCCAGTTTTGTGCTCTGCTAGTGTCTTTGTCACTATTGGTAGCATGATGCGGTACCTGCAGCATAATCAGGTTGCACAGGTAGTCCAGCTCCTCCAGGATGGCACATCCATACGTGCAGTTGCAAGAAGGTTTGCTATCTTTCCCAGCACAGTCTCAGGAGCATGAAGGAGATACCAGGAGACCGGCTGTTACACGAGGAGAGCTGGACAAGGTCTTCTAGTGGGGCCTGGAATATATATATCTCGAGAGCGATGGCTCAATTTGTGTGTGTCTTTTTTGGCAGTAAAGATACTACAGTAACGATAATCAAAAAGAACTCAACAGACCTTTTAAGCCAACATGAATAAACTCACCAAAGACAAATACTAAATCGTTGAGATGGGGAGATTGGTTTTCTCTCCACCCTCCATTTATCAACCAATGGACCATTTAGTGACACTCCGACACCACGGCACAACCCTGTGGCTAAAGGCACAATGCCAGATTTGGTGTGAATGCAGCCTTAAAACAAATGCTGGCCGGGGGCGTCTCCTGCTTTCTACTCCACTACTTCTGCCCCCCTTGCTAGGTCCACACGAACTGGCCTTCCTTTTGATCTCAACTACACACCTGTAGCTGTTGTTAAAATATCACAGAACCTATGTCAGCACACAAACAAAATGTAGTTCATCTTAACACTTTTTTGGAGAATATTTTATTTTAACTGTGTTTTTTAAATGGCATGTGTTTATACATGCTTTCTGCATTTACTAAATGGGGACTGAAAAAAGCTACAGTAATTAATATTATTACATCATTTAATGAATAAAACACTGATGTGGTACTGTAGATCACTGTTCACTGTGAAATTGAGATCAAATCCCTCATTACTGGGGGACATTAATCTGCTTGACATTACAGAACAGTACAAATCACACTTACGTCGCCTCAAACTGTCGCCAAGTTACATTAGGAAAGAGTGTTTCTGAGCCTCTGTAGGTCGGTTTTATAAGTTGACGTTTAGCTTAAATTCAAAATTCAGATGTAATCCCTGCACTAGGTGAACAGATGAATGAGTCAGAACCTCAGAAATATTGACTGCAATACCACTCTGCTATTTCCGCCCAAGGTAAATTTTGTGGCTCAAGCATCTAACCAAAACTCTGGAGAGCGAGACCTTAACCACAAGCTGTCAGTCAGTCAGTACACTAACTGCTATTGGCTGCTGGGGTAGACAGAGAAAGATGGATTACACCTCTACTGTCCTCCAAACTTAGCTCTCTGTGGCTTTGAGGGAAATGCATCAGGTAGATCACCATCATTTCCCAGTGCTTACCACTACAGCAATTATTATTCATCATTAATGCAGTAGTTGCATTGGGTGCATATGTTCTGCTGTCGACCTGCATCTGTTGTTAGACCCAGTTCCTACATATGGTGGAGGATATGGTGTCTGCCTTGTTTATGGTGGACTGCTATGCCATGACAAAGGTGTTGACATTGCTCTGCATGGTTTTCTCACCTATAAATGCCTTGTCATCTAGAAGCAATCTCATATCTCTGCCCCTGAATATCTGGTGTAGTATTATCAGGGTCAGACCTCACAAAGCTCTCAGTGGATAGCAAGAGTAAAATTCTACTCCAACCAGTTGTCATGCTGTTAAGTACAACAGGCAGGACAATCACAGAGAAGAAGTGTGAGGGCCAGTTTAAGAAAACCTTGTCACTTTTGAAGGTAACTGTTGAATCTTCACCTTGAGAACAAGAACATGGATAATTCCTGTTGACTTTAAAATGAACACCAAGCTCCAACAAATAATGTTTACACTCAGTTTTGTTCAGTGGCATTTGGTGCCAGTAAAGGAGCAGTTCATATAGTGAGGAAAAGTGTGGTGGCAGGCTGTGTGAAGGCTGTGATGGCAACAGGCAACCCTGTCTCCTACTAAATAGGTAAAATGTTCTTATTCTGTATACAAATCATAGGAGGCAGGCAGAGATGCATGGTTTGCCTTACAAAGTAAAAGAGTGTGACACTGGAGACTAGGATTTGCATTCTTCATCTCATGTTGATGAGATGAGACTAACCTTAACTAAGTGGTGAGTTAGTTGCTTAACTTAACCTTATCTCACTTACTTTAAAAATAGATCTGAAACCAGGATAAGTTAGCATGTAAGTGGTTTGACTTAAGATGCATGTAAAAGTCCATGCCCAGCCTCTGATGAGATTTAAATGTGGCACACCAGACCTCACAGTTGGGCACTGGTCATTTGTAAAAACATGGATGTGAAACAATCACACATTGGGTAGGTTTATGGGGGGAAAAAATTACGTGGTAAGGTTTAGTACGGGACATAAGTACATTGTAACATAACACAAATACATCACATAACACAACGTTGTTACATAAATTGAGTAAGTAGGTTAGATTTAAAAAAAAATCGAGACTGACTTTTGATGTCACTTAGGACACAAACCACTGTCTCCTGGATGAAAGTCCTGCATTTGTTCAACCTGTCCATCACCCTGCAGCTCTACGTTGACTGTCTCACGCTCAATACTGCCTATTGCATGACATTGCCCAGGGAATTGGTTTGTTCACCGTGGTCATTTCTGGTATTCCTGTGAGACAAGACTGAAAGCCAGAGCTAAAAGGGGATTAGCATAGTTTAGCAAAGATTTGTGGTAAAGAGAAACAGCTTAACATAAAGTTCCAAACTTAAGGTTGCGGTGGTTAGGTTTAGAAAAGAAACATGGTGACGACATACCTTAAAAAACTCAAAGTTCTCTTTATTTCACACAGTTCTGAATACCGCTCTCCTACTGGGAAAGTCCTATGCTGTTTGACCTATCCACCACTCCAATCTGCCTTCTTTCACAAACTTTTGATCTGTATTACACTAAATTCCTTACTCCCGTTGGTGCGTTGGTCACGCGATCGCAGCCATCCTGATAACGAGTAATGCACAAATTACTGGCTAATAATTATCTGGGTTATATTCAAATTGTGGCGCATTACTGATTATTCTACAGGAAAAAAATATAAAGTGTTTTCCTAGTGTAACAAAGTTGCTAAGATACAGTCATTATGTGTGTGTGTGTGTGTGTGTGTGTGTGTGTGTGTGAGCAATAGACCTGTGAGAAGGATAGGAGCCAGAAAATATCCTGGGTCATGTTCAAATTTCACTATCCAAGGGAAAATCCAGGAATACAGTATTTACCTGTGGTCCCCTATAAGATAAGTAAAATGTAATTTCCCTGTGCAAATATGTGTGAAATTAAATACACAAAAAAGGACAGCTTTACAGGCACTGGATTTATTCTGACCATATTTACTTAGTATTTTATTGCATGTTCAGTTTAAGAGAGAGAAATATCACAAATGAGTTTGTGACATTTCATGTCTGGGTGGTTCCGCATTTCTGTTTGGAGGCAGCTTGGTAGGAGATACGGGGTAAGTAGTTCTCTATTGGCAGTGATATACCACTCCATCATCAGGCTGAAGGAGGGCTGTGATCGAGACAAGCTACAAATCCCCTTAAAGTACATTTTTATATCAATGATAAGTTGTAGATGATAAACAGGTTGGGTGCACTGTGTTTAAATCTCATCAGAGGTTGGGCATGGAGTTTTTCGGCGCTTGCATGCATCACAAGTCGAGCCACTTACATGCCAACTTCTCCTGGTTTCCAATCCATTTTGAGAGTTAGTCACATTTCCAAGCCTGGATTGTATTTTTCTGCTGAGATGTTGCCAGCTACAATCAAAGTGCCTTGAACTTTAACCAGTCCAACCATTTTTATAAACTCCATCTTCTATTCAAGGTGGTGAGAGCACACTCATCACTTAAACTTTTGGGGGATTGTTTTTCTTTCTTCTTCTTCTATTTGTTTTTAAAACAATGCCTTTCAGCTTTCATAGTCAATTCAACATCATGAATGTAACCGGCACCTGATTTTCAATCCTCACTGAAGTCATCCTGTGGGTGGTTCGACATGAGAAAATGCAAATCACTGACTCCAGTAAATACAAGTGGTTAAATGCTGCATAAATGGCACATGGTGCTGGGGAGGCCTTCACAAGTAAATCAAACAATTGCCTTGAGTGGTGGATAAAATCAATATACTCTGAAGAATCTTCCACATTATGAGTCTCCCAGACTTTTCCTGCCAATGAAATGGTGTTCAAAGGTTGAGAGAGTGCTTTTAAGATGTCTGTTTCCATTTCCTGAAGCCATTCTTATAGGACAAAACCTTAAAGGACAAATAAGTAAAAAAAAAAAGGGGAAAAAAAGAAAAGAAAAAACAGAATGACATGACACTGAAGGAGAGACAGTGCTATACGGCTCCGACAAGGAGACAGCTCAATAAGTATTTCATTCGTAGCTATGTATCTCTTCCCTGACAAAACTTAATTTCAAAAATTGAAATCATACATCTGCACTTCCTGGATTAATGCAGCACAATAAACAGTGATTATATGCCCAATTTCCTCTGGGAACCCCATGTAGTGCTGTGAATGTGCAATTCATTTGATTGATCAGTCTGAATAAAAGGAAAAGCTAATCAAACTGTGAATAATGTCAAATAACTCCCTGATGGAGCCATCAATTGAATCATTTTGTGTACGTCCGCCTGCCTTTATAGCATTAACTTCTTCATCAGAGGATCCGATGCAATAAATATTTTCAGCTACAATCTTCCTATTATTGCACACAATAGCTGTTTGACTTTGAAAATCAATTTCAAACAATTTCATTTGAAAAAGTAACAGCAGAGGTGACGCGGATGAAAATGCTTCAGCATCTAAACAAATGTGACAACTGAGCAGCCAAGAAAAATTAGCTTTGACTACTCTAAATATACAATATGGGAGGGGGTGAGCAACAGATTGACAGCTGGCCCTACCCTGTCAGATTCACATGCACAGTATGAAGGCAGTTTCGTGTACCTGGGCTAACAGGTGCAAAGTTAAGTACCGCTGTTATTGTTTTGGCGATGGAGGTAAGTTTGTGGAGAGGAGGAGGAAGCAGTATGTGTGGACCAGGCCAGCGTGGGTAAAGACAAGGATGGTACTTATTATGAGACTTTTGTCAGCAAAGACGGCCATGGCAAAGGAGAAGCCGCCAAAGCAGCCAAGTCCTCACCATCAAGTCTTGCTGCTAATGCTAACGATGCCTCCAGTGTCTAAAGGGCCAATCAAAGAGACACCATTGGATTTTTTAGCCGACACAGGAACCAGCCACACAACCAAAGCCAGTACCATTCCTGGTTATTGGCATTAGTGGGAAATTGTCCTGACTCATGGTATGAGAAGTTACAATGGATTGAATATAGTAAAATATGTGACTCAGGTTTTTTTGTAATGCGGTAGACATTTTCTAGAGATGCACACAGAGTTAAGGTTTATGAGAGATTGCCACAAAAATTGGAAAACATTAAGCTAGCATCATACAGGGACACCCATGGACCGCAAAGCCGTGGGGCTGCATTGAACCAACTGCACGGAGATGCCCCATCATTTGTTCAGTGAAACAAGGAACATGTTAATGTTGTGTTGGGCAGTGCTATACACCAAGCTGGAAATTTCACTCAGAGTGCACAGAGAAATGGACACACCCAAAAAAGGTAATATTTTGGAGCTATTCAAGTTCATGTCCAAATATAATCCAGAAATTTAAAACAGACAAAACAAACTGCCAAGAAATGCCGAGGAAATGATCCACCACATTCAGGATCAGCTACTTGATTCTCCTTATTGCTCCACGCAGCTGTTTTCATCTGTTGTTATTTTCAGCGGGAGAAAAGGTAAGGTTTTAATTCTATACTGCAAACTGTCACAACACATTAAGTGAAGCAAAACATTAAGAAAGCAAAATGAGAAGCATTGTGACATACAACCAGCTGATCAGTCATGTGAGTTAGTGTGACTTAATGAATTAATGTTCTCTGCACTGATGGAAACACAGCTACTGGGCTGGCTCATTGATATCCCTGTGATGTTCTGACTTAAGTACTAGTCAAGCAGGCATACTAAAATTCACAACCAGTTCGCCAGTATTTTCACCCCATATCATTTTTATACATTTTGTACAACTGCTTTGCAGTCGTATGCCTATGCTAACCAGTCAAGTTGCAGTTACACTTTACATCCATGTCTGTAAAAACGCTTCACACAGATCTTCCCCCCCCAGCAGCACAGAAGATCTATACAATCAGCACAGTTTCAAGGTGGACACCAAAGATTAGTGTCACCAATTCAGTATCTGATAGACTGTCTCTTCTTCTGTTCCTGAGTTATGAAGTTGAGTAATGGCTGGGAAAGTATTTTTGCAGAACAGTCTGATCTCACAGTAAAGTTGACCTTTGACCTTTTTGATATAAAATGTCATCACTTGATCTTTATATCCTATAAGAGTTGTGGAATTGTGTTGTAATTAGCGTGGAAAATTCCTGAATTATGGCCAAAAACACTTGTAAGGTCACAGTGACCTTGACCTTTGACCACCAAATTCTAATCAGTTAATTTTTTAGTCCAAATGGACATTTGTGTCAAATTTGAGAAAATTCCCTCAAGGTCCTCTTGAGATATCATGTCCATGAAATGAGATGGACACAAGGTCAAAGTGACCTTTGACTACCAAAGTCTAATCAGTTCATCCTTGACTCAAAGTGGATGTTTGTGCCAAATTTGAAGAAATTCCCACAAGGTGTTCTTGAGATATGACATTCCCAAGAATGAGATGCATGCAAAGTCATGGTGACCTTTGACCACCAAAATGTAATCAGTTCATACTTGAGCCAGAGTGAATTTTTGTGCAAAAAAATGTAAATAAAAACAAATCCCTCAAGGCATTATTGAGATATTGCATTCACAAGAATTAGACACGAGGTCACAGTGACCTTATTTTTGACATTTGACCACTACATTGTAATCTGTTCATTGTTGAGTCCAATTGTACATTTATGCCAAATTTGAATAAAACCTCCCTCAAGGCCCTTCAAAAGAAAGAGACGGACCAATGTCCACAGCTGGATGGACAGATGTACATAATGATGGACTGACGGGCAACTTGAAAACATGATGCCTCTGGCCACAGTTATTGCTGGCATGGAGGCATAAAAAGGGCCCAAACAGATTTTCCCAGGCCCTCCCAAAAGCAACGCTCTGGATCTACCACTTGTAAAAACTGCTACCTTACAAAGAGGCCAGTAACAAATGCAATTTCAAACCTCTGTGGAGAAACTTATTTAATGCACCCATATAGAGCATGAAGAGTCTAAGCTATAAAACTTTAACAGATCTCAGCCCAATTAAACAATTATTGGAGATTTTGAAGCGATGTGTTCAGAGCAATCTCCACATCACCATTTAAACACCAAATGAGGGATTATCTTTTGGAAGATTGGTGTCTGAGGTTTGGCAAATATCAGTCTAAATATAAGTCAGACAGTGCAAGACACCCAAGCGGTCAGACAGATTGTAAACAAGCCAATCCTTTAACCACATCCTGGGTATACGGTGATCAATGAGCCAAACTCTCATAAATTGAAAGTTGCCCTTTGAGGCAAACCCACACTCGTAAAGCTGTTAAGTAAAATCCTCCCACAACAATAACAATAAAAGCAGCCCCGCTCGCTGTGATCGAAGAACCTGTATTTTAGACATCATCAGTAAACTAATATGTGAGTGTGAGTGAAAATTAGAAATTGCTTAACACATTCTCCTGGAATCTATGTGTGAGTGACTGATAGAGCGATGGGGTGAGAAAATGGGAGGAGAAAAGGAGAAGGAGAGCAAAGCGATTTGTACATCTCCGCCCACAGCGCTGCCAGCTCTGTGATGTGAGGGTCAGATTGTGACTAACCTACTAGCTCTGGCTGGGCTGCCCTTTCTGTCTCGCTGCACCTGTTTCACCACATTAAACACTTCGTATGTTCCTCGGGGTCCCAGGTCCACACTGTTCTTTACTCTTATACGCACGGCCTCGAAATAATGCTCATACACCCGTTCAAGAGCATTCATACACACACACATACACACAGACACACACACAAATGCGGGGCTACTATAACATGGAGTGAGAATGAAGGTCGAGAATAATAAAGATGATGTATTGAGTAAAGGTTATCCTGTCTCTAAGATGCTAATTGTTCTGTCAACAGTATTCATTTGCCAGGACTCCCAAAGGGCATGCATCCATTTTGTTTGTTCCAAGCAGATGGGTTCTCTCTCTCCCTGTGTGTGTGTGTGTGTGTCTGCGTGGATGTGTGTAACAGTGTTAGCTCCATGTTGATATGTGCCTTTATTTATGCATAAGTTGTGTGTTTGTGTTTGTGGTGTGCACACATCAGCATGTGTCTCTGTGTACCAAAGAATGCAAGTTTAAATTACCGGCCTCTACATCTGCATATGTTTGTATGCATGGATCCATTTGCACAGCGCAGAAAGAGTGAGATTGCAGTCAACTCTGTGGGTAAACTGACTAACATGTCTTGATGGTTTCAGCAGGGGCATGGCTAGGATCTGAAGACACTGGAGGACAGTTAGTACCTCATAACAAAATGCAATCCACTACAACAATCCAATATGGCCTCAAAACATTATCAAACAGTTGACACAGTATAAACTAAAATAAAACATTAGCTTCAAATGGAGAAAAATCATTATAGGGGTGGTGCTCTGGATTGTGCAGGCGAGTGCAACATCTCACCTGAGTACCCAGGGTCCCTACCTGCAATTTTGAAATGTTAGATTATGTAAAGTAAATGCAAAATAGATTATAAATATAAATTTTACAAAATGGGGTTGACAGACTCTTATCCAAAACAATAATATAATATGGATGGAACATTTTTATTTTAACCGCCATAGCATTGTAGCACTGGTTTAGCGATGAGGAAACCTACAGACCAATTCCATGTGTTAAATCATCTCACTCGATGCTTCTTAGCCAATCAAATCTTGACATTACGACTGGAGAGTGTGACATACACACAAAGAGGGAGAGACCAGACAAAAGACAGTCATAGGAATAAGAGAGTAAAGGAAAAGCACATGATGTGTTCTAAAGAGATAAATGTAGACAGTGAAGACAGAACTTTTCATCAAGCATGGATTGACTCTTACATGTTCTTTCTTCCCACCATTACCTCTCATCATATGTTCTGAGACCGTGGAGGTTATTGAAAGCAGCAATACAAAGCGCCACTACGAGACAAAGCACAGAGCATCTTTTGAGCAAACATACCCACCCAAATGGGCATGGACAAGATGCTTCACATTGATGGGGCAGAGTGGGGTTTTTTACCTGCTACACAGACTCTGTCTTTGTAGTGTGTGGTTGCACCAGCTTCACTGTGTGTGCACTGAGTTTGGTTAAGTGATGATGCAGTTGGTTATGCAGGGTTTGGAAGTGTATAGGCCAGGGATACTCGACTCAGCTTTGTCTGGGGGCTGCTTTTGCAAAATGACAGGAGGCCAGGGGCCAGTTTGTAGAATTTGAAGACATTCAATGTTTAGCAGGGACCTCCCCTGGCAAGTTGATTAACAAGCTCTATTTTGATGCTTGTTCTACGCACTCTGGCATAGAGCTCTGATTCTCTGCCCAGGCCAGATTGGGCCTGGCACCAAGACTTGAATCAGGTTGGGTTCCTTTTTTGTTGTTTGTTTGTCTTTTTTTTTTTTTTTTTTTTTAATAAAAACTGCTGATTCTTGTGCATAAATGGCAGGAGTTTTAATGGACTGAATCAAGAGGGGAAAAAGAGGGAAGGCAGAGGACTGCAACTGAGAGAGGGAAAGTGACAGACCAATGGAGTAATGTAGTGAAGAGCTGGGGGAGATAGAGAGGTGGACAATGAGAGAAAGAGAGAGACTGCAAGGTGACTTGGTTGCTTGGAGAGAGAGAGAGCTTGGGAGAGCTTGGGGTTAACTGATTTTAACAAATCAGTTACTGAATACTTTTATCATTCACTTTCAGACAATCACTATTTTGTGTGTGAGCTCAGCTGAATATGAAAATTGTTTATTGCCAAATACACAAGTAAAAGTAACAAGGAGTATGTAGTCCAATGTAATGGAGTAGAAGTACATGTACTTTATTGCAAATGTCCTTGGGTAAGAGGTCTACAAACAACGACAACTCATAGAAGTACAATGTCTTTGAAAAATTACTAAAGTACATGTAACAGAGTAAATGTAACACCCTACTACCCACCACTGCTTTAGAAACATGGTATGCTGATGCTGATGTTAAAGGGACATTGTGTAACATTTTCCCTTGTTTATTGCCAAAAATTGATGTCTGCATTCATAAATATGTCATCATTGGTGTACTATTACCTCTACCAATAATCTGACTTATTCTCCTAAAAGGAGAATTTGGGATTTGTTGGTACATTGTGCGGGTAAGTCGTCTGGGGGGTTCCATAATGTTTCACCATCTTGAGAATACATCCGCCAGCAAGGGACATACAGCCCCACCTTTGGCGTTTTCGTTGAGAGCCAGGCCAGCACTGTGTGACTGAGGAGCCGAAGGAGAGGAGCAAGAGGCGCTTTGCTACTACCCCGGCACCACTGCAGCTAACAAAGTCCCACTCTTTGAGCATAATGCGGGATCATGCATATGCAGCAACACGAGAGACAGAATCCTCGTCGCCAAGAAAGCGCAAAGGGGAATCACAAAGGCAACGTGACCGGCAAATTCAAAAAACAAGGGTCAACATTGGGGTAGCCTTTCCCAGGTGGAGAGAGCTGCTGAAGGAGAAAGGTAATGCAATCACAGGTGATGCGAGGAGAGGGATGAGGTGTGTGAGGTTGAGTCACTTGTCAGTTGTCAAAAGACAAGAAGTGATTGGTTTGTTTCAGTTTACATCCGCCCCAACAGTCCTATGTTGTAAACATTGTAAACACAGCCAGGGGATGTGCGTTGTCAACTCACGTCCCGTGTGTCTGTGTAGGAGCCTGAAGAACACTCCATGAAATATGACATGGTTTCATCAATGTTATCATAGCTTTTGGTACACAGCGGCTAGCGTTGTTTTAATACGCATTTGAAACAGTGAGACGCTAGAGTGCACTATCCGTTTGAATGCAATATATGATTTCAAGGATAGATGGGAGAAATTCCTACACACTGTAGCTTTAAGAACTTTAATGCAATCCTGTCATCATGTTAAGAAGCAAGCATGAAACCTGCATGAAATTGACACAATTGCTAGTAATGTTTCAGAATGGTATAAATTTGGCTGGCTAGCTAATATTCTGATAGTTAGCTTGTTGTTAAATAAAGCAGCGCTGCTCTCTGTTTCAGAAATCATGATAGCAAAACATACAGTGGGAATAAATGTATCTTTTTATTTTCTTGTGTTCTTTAAAAAGTCTGTTGCTCTGTGTGAGCACGATAACTAAGTCACCAATTCCAGCTGTCTGACAGCTGATGATGGCGGCTTTCAGATGCACATAATAAATTAAGGATGCTATGGGAGCTATGAGTACATACAGCCATTGAAAATGATAGTCCAAAATGACGGCTGCTCTGGCACTGTTGGAAAGCTTTGCTGACGGTACACATATAGTTGATGGAACTGCATTCCTCCTGCTGTTCATCAACAGGTCTAAAGACCACTGGTGCAGGCGGAGGTATTGATATGCAAACAGATGAATAGGGTTTCCATTTATGGCTAACTGTGGGAGTGGAATTCAGACTTCAGTTTGAGCTTTATAAAACAGAACCATGCTTTTTATGGCTTTACAAATCTGATGAAAAGAGTGTGTATGCACATTGCCGTCTGCTTTCCTCCAGAGTTTCAGTTCCATCTGGCCCCTGGAGTGGTGTAATTTGAGCACTGAGCTAGTAACTGGATAGTACTGAATGAAAACAACTTTTAAAAAAGATGCAGTTTTAAGAACTTTACAATTTTATGCTTACTTTTGCATGTTATTGGTTCGCTTCTGGGAAACAGAGAACTATCTTGGGTGTTTGACGGCTGTAGAACAAACTGATTATTGACTTCACTTTATTATTGCTTTGTTCTCACTGTCAGCACAGCCTAAACAGGCACAGGCAGTACTCAATCCAATATTATTTATCTTCGTCATTACAGCGTTTGCTTCTGTTTCTCTCTTGTTAATGTTAAGCCAGACATCATTGCTGCTTTTTTGCTTTGCACTTCCCAAAGATCACTTGTCAATCAAACACCTGAGTGTGATGTCTTGCTGCTTGGATCTTTTATCAAGTTTATGTGGGTGGCTCTCTGTGTGTTTTTTCAAGTTTGCTATCACGGCTCAAGTTTCTGAATCATTTATTTTTCAGATTATTTAAATAAGTGTGTTCGATTTTCTGAAAGTGTTTGACTAAATCACTTTCATACGCAGTGGGTTTCCATGTTATTGAGGACAAATAAATATTGCAATAAGGCTGGAAGAAAAACAACGACTTCACTATTAAAGGCTGATACCATATACACAAGCGCTGCATGTGCTCAGCATGTATATGACTCTCTTGCATAGTTAAAAGAGAAGTGTTCAGATGAATGGCACTAAGACTTGAGGTTGAGGCTTCAATTTGGCGGACGAATGTTCAGAGGCAGGGATGGAAAGAAATGGCTCTCAGTGGGAACAGTAGGTTATTCCCTTTGCCACAGGCGCGCTTTTAGTTCAGACCACTCTGTCAGAGTGTGGCCGGTAATGAGGGGCACACAGCGACACAGCTCACACTTACACTGTACAGTCTTAAGGTTAAATGATATGACAGTCTCTAACTAAGTCTTTTTTGCCTTAAAGGTCAGCTGAATATTTTATTGCCAGCCTGGCCTGGCAGTGTATTGAAATGGTAATGTAAATACCACTACAGGACAGCTTCAGTGAGGGAGGTCCCCTGAAAGGTCAGCCAGTCTCCCCACTGCTCCCTCATATTCATACACAGAAAGCACACACACACACACACACACACACACATGCACCGATGCAGGAAGAGTCACAAACACTCTCACGACATTCACTACATGTAGAAGCAGCACAAAGACAGATTCTAACTCAGACAAATACAGTATAAGTGTACACACAAGCACACGAACCCACGCTTTTGTATCTGTGTACACTTTTATTAGTTTCTCTCTTTTCATTTGTATTACAATCCGTGTTAAACTTCAATGCACTGGTTCATTTCGCAGCATCATTAGAGCACAAGACAATTTCCTGCCTAGAGTCCAGCTATGGACATGAAATGAAAATGAAAATGACTCTGATTGGCTGCTGTTAAAACATGTAAGCTTAAGGGCAATATGTGAGGTTGAAACTGGTGAGACACATTTGTCCTTTAATGCAGGAGGTGAAATACGGGGGTGGGGGGGGGTGTAGAAAGCAATCTAAAACCTCATGTTTCATCACAGTGGGAAGGTTTCAGTGGTTGAAAGAGCAAGCATAAGGTAATGCAAATATAGGCTCAAATTAACTGGTAGTGGGCGTTACTGTACCGTTGCGTTAACTCTGCTGCTTGATCTTATAGGTACATTAATTCTGACAAGTGGAAATAATGACAGGATGTTATTGTTGGAGGAACAAGCTACAGGAGAATAGTCACCAAAACACAAAATTTGCATTGATTCCACTTTTGAAAAAATACAAAATTGTACTCAGTAGAGCACAGATCTCTATCAGGCGGCTGTGTGCCAGCTGCGGCACTGTGGCTGGAGCTTCAAGATGATGCACAGATATCTAAACCAGGGATTTATTCATCTGGTATTGTGTCTAATTCAAGTTTGTCGTAACATATCGGGTAGTCTGAGTGGGCGGAAGTTCGCTGCATAGATCAGCCTCTCATTGGGTGGAACGAGCCACCCGCTGAAGTCCTGCCCTACCACCTCCGGTTGTGTAGCAGTTTTCATCACATCCTTTACTAACTTTTGCGGTGTTTGATCTTGCGGGGATGTAGCCATTTTTCTGCCATGGTTCGCGTCCTGTAGGCGATATTTTTGTGGCCGTGTTACACCAAAGCCTGTTTCCCCCCGGCAATATTTTTGCAAGCGCACCGTTGCTGGCACCGCCAAGAACGATTTTTGCAAGCGCACCGTTGCTGGCACCGCCAAGAACGATTGTGACTGGTTGAAAGAAATAAAAAAAAGCCGGGGCGTTTTTTTCTCCAATCTCAAAGTGAGAGTCGGCGCAGCCAGACCTTTCTTTTCTTGAGAAAGGTCGGGTGAGCGAGACTACATATCGGGTATGAAATTAAGCAGCAGATGCTTTGCCTCAAAATGAGACCAAACTAGTCTGTGCAGGCCAAACTAGTCTGTGCAGGCCAAAATATGGCCTGCACAGACTAAATGTGGCCTGTTGTTTTTAGCTGAGCTAATAGCTGGAAATGCCTTTTGCCCGATGCTTTTGCGACGCGATTTTGTTGATTACTTGCAGCCAGTAAGAGGAGGAAAGAGTCAGCAGTCAATGATGACATAAAAGGGTCAATAAAATAGGTTTATTAAAAATTGTGAATCATCACAACCATGAGAGGTCCTTAGGCATACAGTCATAAATATACACACAAAATTTTAGGCCTGTTAGTCCAGTAGTATGCCAGATTAGCTGTAGACAGAGGACAGACAGACAAACGCATATTCGTGACCAAACATGTTCCCCACCAGGCTTACACCTGGCAGACTTAAGAACTCTCTGAAACATTGGGTGATAACCTTTCTCACAATGGCCATTTTGAATTGTCAGGCCACATAGCTAGTAACATTCACAAGGCTTCATTCTGTTTACATGGCGATAAGTTTTGTTAGTTTTGCCTTTGCTGGCCCATGTCTCACGGTCTCGCGCAAGCACGCACACGTGAGCGCGGTGTACAGAGAGGCAGTTAGAGCTGCAGGCTACAATGAGGCTAAAAACAGAGTTCAAATGACGTTTTTCCAAACAACTTTTTATGTTGGGGCTTCAGGACACTTGGTTCACTACGGACGAGCAGTATGGAGATACTATGTGGATTCAATTATGTGTTTTTTGGATGTTTGAATCTGGGGTGCCGTCAGCCTGCATTAGGTGGAGTTGTGTTGCTACCCCCTCCCCCCTGGGATCTCCGCAAGTGTTGTGAGGACTCTAAAACTTCACCTGAGCCTCCCTCGGCATATGGGTGAGTAGATAATGGCTGAATTTTCATTTTTGGGTGCACTATCCCTTTAAGTCAAAACGTCCTATTCAATGGGGCAATTGTGCTGCAGGTACTGTATGCCTCCACTGCACCAGCAGCTTATCATAAAATGACCAAAAATCTATTGGTCACAAGGGAGGAAATACTATGAAGCTCTATTGTGAATGCATATAGTTGCATGTAATCCATGTGACAGCAACCTTTAACCAATATCGCACAGCTGTGTAAGATTAGTTTATTTCAACTGGTTGCTTAAAGTTTGGAAAAAGGCCTACTAATTCCTAAAGCTCATTAGTTTCCAGACTTTATGCTATGCTAACAGGCTTCACGTGGTGTTTATGGTGTGGGAGTGATATCAATCAGCTCATTTCACTTTTGGCAAGAAAGCAAATATGCATAAGCCCTTTAAAAATCTAGTTGCCTACACTTATTGTGACATCAGGCTAAATTAAGTAGATGCCTTTTTAAAGGCCATGCACACCCACACAGGTGTTTTCAGTTGTGGCAAATTGGACCCCTTCTCAGATTGAAGGTGGGCGGAGCTATGCTTGAAATTATGGGTCAATGACATGACGCGCTACTTTTTTTTGTGTCCGTATGGTTTAGTCAAATTTAAAAAGATTAAAAGTTGAAAATAAATGTATGATGAACTTACAAACTTTAATTTTGTGTGGATCCAGTATAAAATTTCTGCTTTTAATACATTTTGAGAGAATATATTGGATAATGGCAAAAATGTCTAAGTGGTGTAACCATAAAAACTACATAAGTAAGTTCTGAGGACCCCATGTAGTAATGCCAATGATAAAGGTGTAAATTGTCCCGCTCCAACAGGTGCAGCAAACAGAAAGTAGGGGTCATGTTATTTAAATTCAGTTTGTGCACACCCACTCAATCCTGACAGGAGTTTTAATCAGCCAAAACTGAAATCATCTCTGTAGGTTACAGCGTGCAGAGAAATAACAATTTTGGTGGCTATCTCAATCAAAAGTGTTTTCAGATAACAACGGTTTTCCAATTATGTAGGTCCACAGAACGAAATGAAATGTAGTGGTCTAAATATATTAATTGCAAAGGCATCATACAATGTTAAGATTGCTAGTAAATTTGATGTGTTGAGGACCTCTCCCATAGGGGGAAGCTCCTCCCAATACATTTAGCTGCTGGGGGACAGCTTGCAGAACTTATAGGATATGGACCAGGCTGAGGGTTGAATGCTAACTGCACAATAATTCTGGATATTTAGTAGCTTTACATTCATATTTCACACATACATGCAAGTCTGTGGGGATTCAGAATATTTGCAAGAATCATCATTCCTGCTCAGTGCTTTACTGCAGCAGAGCGCTTGGACAGCTTGGTTTATTGTTTGGATCATGTTAGCATTACTACAGTAGTGTGTGATCGTATACAGCCATGAGGAGGCAGCTTTTACAGATAACTGCAAGGTCAAAATATCCTCCAGGGTCATTCATATGCTTCCATTAAGGATTGGTTGTCTACCATTCATCATTCATTCACTCAAATGCAAACAAAGCACACCAATTTTTAAATTTCCCATAAAGCGTCATAGGTAATTTTCTCTTTAACTGTGCTCCTGCACCATATGCAACTGTGAGAGTGTGTGATATGTGGAAAGTGGGTACAGTAAGTAGTAGACAGTAACGTGGTCGTTTTGTCAATAGACAGGGAATCATTAAAGTTTTACAGCCACATTTTAATCCCCTGAAAATGGAAGCCTCCACTCCCTCTCCTCACACATGCACACGCACACACACACACACACACACACACACACACACACACACACACACACACACACACTACAGCGCTCTCCTTTCTCCATCCCTCTCTTCATCCCTCACCTCCCTCCATTTGATTTTGTCTGGGGTCAGCAAAGCTTCCTTTGCTCTCTTCCTCATGGATGCATTCCAGGCTGAGTTTCCACATATGCTAGGTGGTAGGGAAAGTTGCTGACGCCGGTGTAACAATGTGGAGCCCTGTAGAGCACATCTGTGATTTCAGCCCTCACTGAAACCATGCAGCGCAGCAGAAATTAACCTACTCTTGTACACACTGGTGGAAGGCTAGAATAAAAAGTCATTTTTTTACCACCAAGTTTTTCCTTTCTGTTTTTATTGATTTTTAAAGCTGCACTTAGGTGAAACTGCAGCCGTTTACGTAAACTGAGGCTGCAAAACTGAAAGATACCCCCTCCCTACTAACACTGTAGATTTGGCTTGTTGGTCATAGTGATTCTCTGATGTCCTTTATGACCATCTGTCACTTTAAAGAACAGATTAATCAAAAACTAGAAGAGAAACCGCTGCTTCTTTTTGAAATTATGGTCCTGGAAACCAAAAACTGTGCATATAACCCAAATTCAGGTGTCACCATCCCTGTCAGCATAAAACTGCCTGGGCAAAAAACTACAGCAAGTACAGTTGGGCAAAACTGAAAAGCAGCTATGCCTGATATTTATGACAGAAACTTACTGTGGACAGTTTTGATAACTTTAATGACTGCCTGTAATTTCACGTCAAAACAAGTGGTTTAAATAATAAGTACAATTTAAGCTGGTGACCGTTTCAAGCTTCACAAGTCAAATTTTGGATGTTAAAAAATGGATGAAATGTTTTTTTCAAGGCCCTGCCTCTTTATCATTTTTGGCATTTTTGTACCAAATCCAGATCATAGCTGCGTAAGAAGCAATGTGTTTTAAAGGGAATGGTCTGGAAGGAAAGGAAAACAGAGTCCCTCTCCTCCTCTGCACAGACTTTTGGCTCAGCTCCTGTCAATGATAGCGGGAGTGCCAGCAAGGGAGAGCTTCCACTGGCCAGCTTTTATGCCCCAGCGGTCAGGCCACTACAATAAAGCAAAGTAAGGTAAACACAACACAAGGCAGCAATGTCTAATCAGAGCTACATTGTTAAGGCACTCATCACAGTATGACATCACCATAGTATTACAGTTGGCAGTGCATATTGTATGCAGGCATAGAGTGTCTGCATAAATGTGCAGACTGATTATGATATCAACTCAAGTGGACATTGAAATTTCTCATAAAGTTGAGCAACGTAGCAGATGCTGCCTTGTCCTTCAAGTGTAACCATTCATTTATTTGCCCTAATGTCAAACACATCATGGCTAGAATTAGTTTTTAAAACTGAATGGAGCATTTAGTTATACTTGCCATAGAATTTGGCGCATGCTAATTTTATGTATTCTAATATGCGTCTTAAAATAGCTCTCTCTTGTTCCATAAGGCATGCTGCCTCATATATTGTTTAAAATATAGATTTGTTTCATATACAGTCAGCGGTATGTCAGTCAGCACACCCCCAGTTTGGAGAAGAAGCTGTCCAACATAAAGCTAGCTAAGCTAAACTAAGCAAGCTAGCAAACCAAGCAATCTGCTGCTGTGGAAAGGTCAGCAACAAAACATATTTAGCCAACTTTATCGTATGTTACATTTACAGTATTTTCAATGTTTTACCTTGCCGTCAGACAGTGATTTCTGACAGGGAAAATAAGTCATTATATCGCTCTGTTCAAGGCCAGACTCCACTGAAAAAAACAGTGATTTAACATCGCTGAACACAGGAGCTGCTGGTCTACTGCTGTCTTGATCCGTTGTGTTTTTTGTGTTATTGTGTGACTTTGGCATTTAAAAGAATAAGTTCAGATTCACCAAAGTCACACTGTAACACAAACAAACTTACTGATCGTAGCAGCGGTATACCAGCAATTTCTGTGTTCAGCGAGCCAAAATTACTGTTTTTGTCAGTGGTCTTGTGACTGTGACGAGAGCATAGATTGGGAACTGAAGCAGTTAACAGCTTCCCCGTTGGAATGGGCTGTCTGACAGAAAGCTAAGGCAGTGAAAAAACTACCAATATAGCATACACTTAAACTGATCTTGATTTTTTTTTATGGTGGGCCTTTTTCAGGTGGCTAAAATACATTTTACTGCTGACCCCCTTCTACAGCAGTAGATTGCTTAACTTCCACGTCAGACTCCAGCCTGCTTCTCCAAACTGGGAGCGTGCTTACCACCATCTACTGTATGAAATATCCCTTTAACTTAACAGTAGTGTTGAAGTGGATTGCATTATCTTGAGAGGGGTTCCTAACATTTTGCGCACCACGTATAAAAATAATAAAGGGAAGAACTTTAGAAACACACTACAATATAATGCAGTCCAGTACAACACCAGCACTAACTATGGCCTCAATAATAAAACTATAGTTTAATTAACACCTCTCTGACATATCAATTAAAACTTAACATTACAATTTCTTAATGAGGAATTTGTGGCAGATCTGTTGTATTGGATTACATTAACTCGTAACAATAGAAAGTAAGTGATCATAGCTGCTTTGAAGTTAAAATCCTTATTGCCATTTTGAGCTAGTAGCTAAGCTTGTCTTCTGGCTGTTTGGTGCTGGGCAGTTTTTGTACATTGATTTATCATTGTGTTTTTGCTAAAACAGCTGCTTGCTGCGACTGGAAACAGGGTAGATGAGAAAAGAACTAAGTTTGTAGGCAAAAGAAACCCCAATATACCAAAAGCAGCTGAAACACTTCATAGAGTTGTGAAGCTGGGTGATAATGCTTTGTGAATTTGACATTACAAGCAACAACTTTCACGTTACAGTCATCACTGATAGTACAAATAACTGAGTTTTGCAGCTGTAAGAAGAAACTGTTGTTTTTAGTAGTAAAATAGTATTCAAAATGACTTTATCTGGAGCACATACACATTTCCAGATCAAGTAAAAACATATCACATCTTTCCACCCGCTCCTACTCACAGCTGCTGTGGCCACACATATTCAGATCAATAAGACAAATAGGGACGGTCTGAAAACAAAGAGTGTGCCGCCCAGAACTCCATGAACCTATTTATAACCAAGGCTTTGTCCATCGGAATAATGATCCCACAGCAAGGCTGAGACATCTCCCCAGGCCGGGATCCATATTCCTGTTAAGGCTGCCACCACTGCAGCCAAACACATGCCAGGAGCAAGAAAATAACCCCTGGCAATGGCCTCTGTCATGTCTTACACATTATTCAAACATGCGCCATGGGCTTCATCAATCTTCTGAGTGATGGAGTTTGTTATTGAAACTCCCAAAACTTGACCTCATCAAAGCTGACAAGGCTGTTCTGGGGAGAAAGAGCATGTGGTTGTGTAGAGACACTGATTTGGTTATTGTGGAGATAAATTCCACATATCTAATTCATGCAGGCTAAGTAAAGTAAAAAATAAATACATTTTAGAGGAAAGGCAGAATGCAAATGTTTCATTTATGCACAAAGTAATCCGGTTTTCAGGGAAGATGAGGCACTTAAATATTAGTAAATTCGATAGATGGTCTCATCCACTGTGGTCCCTATGAGAAACCAAACGCAGAAAATTAAATTACATACTGTAGGTTTTTGTCTTTATTTCCTTAATGTGGACCTTTAATGGAATTACTTCACTAAGAGCAGGATTTTCATTTATCATTTGAAATTCAGATGGGTGCATTGTGGGGAAACTTGCTGACAAAATTGAAACACATAAAAGTGAAACACAAGGCTGTTTCACCCCATTTAATTAGAGACAGCAGAGGAGAACAGAAAGAGAGAGAAAGCATAAAGACATTCAGTGTGTGTGCTTACAGAAAATATTAATAACCACTGATTTTGTTTTGTGGGTGTTTTTTTTTTTTTATTTGAACTATGCCGTGGAAAATTAAAACTAAATACTCTGCTTGATCTCTATTATGTCACTATCATTTATGTTAGGGCAAACACACACCAGCAGACAAAGCTATTGGATTTATAATGCATCAAGCTAATATACTAGCACAGACTAATCATTAAAGCCAAGGCCAAAGCTTTGACATATTGATCATGCAGGGATAATTCAGGGTTAATGTGTCTGGTTCTTCCTCCAGCATTTTATGTATGGATACATTTATCAGATTTTAGTTGTTGTAAATTTGTTTTTGTTGTTTTTTTAATACACACACACACACACACACACACACACACACACACATACATATATATATATATATACATATATATATATATATATATATATATATATATATATATATATATATTTATTTATTTATTTATTATTTATTTATTTTTTTTCTCATTACCTTTTTGGCTGGTGGGACTGTTTTTGAGTCTTTATATTTCACTTCTTACAGATTTTTTTTTATCTCCTTGCAAGGTTTACTCAGAGAATGAAATAAAATACATAATGGAGGTGTGGTTGAATAAAGGCACCAAAACCACTTCGTATAGTTTAGGAAAAGATTGTGTTTGTGGTTTAAATAAGTATGTTTATTACTTTTAGGACAGAAGTACATTATAAAATGACGTAAATAGGGAAAATAAAATTGAAATAAATTGAAGCTGACTTCAGGTTTCAGGACATTTTGTGCCCCTGCTATGTTGTGCTAAGAGGTTGTTTCACATATTTCTGCCAGATCAGCAGTTGCGTACGTCACAATAGGTATGTACAAACATGCTTTTTTTGTGTGTGAAGTGGGCCATAAAGGTGAATTTTGCCATATGAAAAACAATCATCACCTCTGGACTGAAGCTTCATTTTACACTTAACAATATAGCTTATAGAAAAATAATGTCAGTTTTGAGAAACAGTGGTTGTGGATATGTATAGTTAGAGGGAACTGAACACACTGCATCTCCCAAAAGATTGGCATTAATGCTAAACAACACTATGCCACCTTCACTTTTTTCAGCATCGTAACAGAACTATGGTCCAGTTTAATGGATCATATAAAATTAAAGCCTATAACATAATGCATGTTCATCACACCCCCATCTGTTTTGGTAAAGGTTGAAATGAACATATGACAGCTTCGAAGCTAATGACAGAGCTGTTGCCTGCCCTCCATAATAACTGTTCATTTAGCAGATATTCCTATAAAAAAATACAAAGTGGCTGGAAAGCTCAATAAACAGGATGCACAATATTATATATTTTTTACCATGATTGTGGAAACTTCTAATTCCATTCCTAATGTGCAACTGATGTTCAAAAAATACAGTGAGCTTTAGATAGTAGGTGTAGTAGTCTCACTCCAAACTCTTCAAATACCAACGCCTGGTCAGTGGCCCTAGGCGTCAGACACCAGTGACCTGAGGCACTCTTTACAGGCAGTATGAGATGCCATTGCCATTTTTTGACACTCTGGGCACCTACCATAGTATAAAGAGTGAGAAGATTTGTGAACTGTTTAAATGTGCAATTTTAGGTAGCATTTATTTTGTTGAACTATTAATATTGTATACCAAATGTGAATCTCACTCTGAGTTACTGTTGCTGTTCACAAACTTAAGAAATGAGAGATCATCTTTGTTTAGTTTTTACTGAATATTTGATGGCAAACTGTTAGGTGAACATGTAAAACTACATCACTTGTTTTGTTGCAATTATTTTTTCTTAAATTGATAATATATGTATTTTATACTTATTTGTCATATCATCAAGAATATAGTTATTGCAAAAATACCCTGAAATATTATGATATTATTTTAGAGCCATATTGCCCACTCCTACCGAGAACCCACTGTTCATGTCTCGTGTGAAACCAAAAGTCTTTTGAGTTATTTTTAAAACAATGTAGTGTGCTAGTATGTGTAACATACTGTGCTAGTTACGTATGTCAAATGAGGTATGTCATGTGACGTTAGTAATAAGTGTAGGTATTTTAAAACAAATCTTTTTTTTTCTAAATCTAACCACATGCTTTTGTTGCATAAATAAGAAAACTTAAAATGAAGTGTTTTACTTATGTTCTAGACTTATTTTGAAAGGCGACTGCATTTAACGAGCAGAAACTTGCATGTAACGAGCGTAATTTGACACGCTGTCCCTGTGCATCCAAAAGTGACACAGGTGGGGCACCCAGCGAGTCATATTTTGATATGTAGGGCCACTGACCAAGGATCAGTATTTGACAAATTAGGAGTAAGAATGTGTTGGTCAAATATACTATGCAGCCCCCTCTCCTCATCCTAATAATTTTCATACACTCCCTAAATCAATACATTACAAAGACAAGAAAGTGAGAACGATGCATTTTTCTGTGGTCACCAGTGATAATCACCGCGGCAGATGCAAGATCATCAGAAGCATTGCTCCAAATGATCACTCTATAGCAATTCTAATAATAGTGCTTGACATAAAATCATACTAGACCTTTGAAATACACACACACACACACACACACACACACACACACACACACACTCAGTTGCGTTCTATACAAATTGAAAACCGATTCTGCTCTGAAAAGTAGTGTGTATGGAGAGCAGCACACTGCAGAAACAGAAGCACTTTGCACACTTAGCCAATCAGTGGACGCTCACTTCAGTTCTGCTCTGCCGCCTTGCGCACCAATTCATGGCACATTTTACAGTCATCTAAGTAATCAGTTAGTACTTCCACCCTCCACACACTCCCAGAGCTGCATTCAAAGCGAGTGTGCCATTTAGACCTAGGAGAACACAATTAAAATTTAAATGTGAAGCTAAACTCTTTGTGCTTTCTTATGTGTCACTTACCCTTGTACAATGATCACAGTGATGAACATTGTAATTCGGTCTGAAATCAGCATTTGCTGGAGTTTCTTCTTCTTTTTTTTTTTTTTTTTCCTCCCAGCTTTGGACAAATCATGGGATTCATCAGATTTTTTCTCAAAAGCAATCAAACTGCAATTATCTCAGCTTCATGTCATGTTATTGGTGTCAGGGGAGTGTTACACATTTCCCATTCACTTTCTATTCAACCCAAAAGAGATGAGACTTTCTTTCAAAATGCACAAACTAAGATGTTTTGCTCACTCAGTCACATATTAATTTTGAACTTTATGAATGTAAAGTCATGAAAGGGAGTTGATATGTGCTTCTGCTGAAACAGGAAATCCACAGAGATGCAAACATGTGTCAGTGTTTTCCTTCTAAACCGTGTGCAAACTTTAAGCAAATATCCCCAGACTTCAAACTGTCATGTGCTAGTTTAATGGGAACCTTTAAATTATATAATTAGAGTATATGAAAATACACTGCGGAACTTGATTCCCTTGTTGCACTGGTACATGGTATTTAAACATTTCCACTATGTTAGATAGTATTCACTTATTTCTTTTGTCCACACCCAGCATGTGATGTTTTTGTCGGTCGCCTACATATTCTCTATGTTTCTGTTTTTTCTGGTGGACTGAGGGAACGTAACTGTGGGGTGCAGAAGTAAATTGATGCAGTGTGTGCAGTAGAGAAAAACAAAGCAGGTCCGGCAACATCATTGTTTATCTGATACTTTACATTTGATTCTGTCTGCAATATGTGCACTGTACCTAAATAAATTATGTAGAGATATAGAGTCAGTTTTAATTCTTAATCTGCTACCATCCTGGTCAATTTGGCAATGCTTATGATTACTGATGGTAACAGCAAGCACATTATAATAGGATCCTAATTACACATGCATCAACCACAGTGAGGCAGTAAACATGTATTGACCACCTACTCTTCATTTCTCATGTCACACTGACTGCGTTTACAAGCGTACTTATATCCCACTATTATTCTGACTGAAAATATTCTGAATTTGATGGGAGTTAGGTAAACAGTAAATGCTGTTTAGATATTCTGAATGAGGCTTTTCTGAATTTAAAATTTTTCAATTAAGACAAGCAGATTTTAATAGCATTATTAAGGCAGGTGTACAGCAGATTGGGAATATGCGACTCAATTGGGGTTTTGACGACAGTTTGCGACACACAGCCTCTTGCCTATTTACACTCACATGCACTTTTTTGTGCATGTAAACATACTCATTCTTTAAATACAATATATATACAATATAACTCTATAAATGTTGAGTCATGAAGGAAAGTTTAGATAAGCTTGTGATACAAAGCGATGTATCCAGTGGCGGTGTTTGGATGGACACTGAATGGCCATCAAAAAAGTGAAACATTAATAGTATCACAGATGAGGTTTGATATAATTCAGTTGTAAGGATTACAACTTAAGATATACTTGAACAATAAGGTAATCATTGGAAACAACATATTCATGATAAAATGAGTAAATGTAATATTGATCAGTGTAGCAATATACTGTAATAGTAACACAATAGTAAAACAGAGGATGCTGGTGCTGAAGCTGAATGCATACAGCCTACAGAAAATACCTGTATCTACTGTATTTACCTATGGTGGTCTGGCCTGTTGTCATTCCCAGGTTGTCAAAAACTGACGCCTTGTCACGCCCCTTGGTAGTCATACTGATGCAGAAGGCATCTTTGAGATGCACTGGGCTTTCACTTAATTTCAGTGTAAACCCCATCAGCAGTAATATTTCACACTCAGAGCAACTAACATCGTATAAAGTAGAGAGAAACAAAGACTTTCAGCCAGGAGACTGCTGTTTGTGTCCGGTGTGAAGCCCAAAGCCACTGCTGCAGTAAAGTAAAGTTAGTGCTGTTTTAACATGCATTATGTGACTCATGTGACATGTTATGTACTTATTTTTACCCCAAAACGTGATAATTTTCTAAACATTGACTTGACATTTGACTTTTTTTTTACGTAAACCTAATGGTGACTGTTTGAAGACCTTAACCATGCATTACAGTGACCTTTATCCAGGAGACAGCTGTCCATCACATGCAGACCTGAAAGGATGTGTCTCATAGAGATGCAAAAGGGTGCCTTTGATGTCTGTATCACAGCTTGAGAAAGCGTCAATATATGACGACCTGGGATGAGAATGTGTTGGATGGTCACACTTATTCCTGCATTGGCTATGAATGCTCTGGCTGGCTGTTTGCCCAAATCATAGGGGATGATGCAGAATAAATGTGAAAATGACTATTAGAAGACAGAGGGTTTTCTGGCTGCGGCTACAGAAACAACTATCAATAGCAGCATGTCACTGTAGCAGCATGTTAACTGTTACATTTAATATTGGATTTGTTTAGACATTATTCCCTTGAATACCCTTTTCCACCTTTATATTTATTGTGTAAGTTACTAATATACACTATACTGTAAGTTGTACCTACAACAATGCAGGATTTTGCATATAGAAAACAAATTGAGTTCCATTATATTACCATATAAATAAGCTGCTTCTTTTAAACTCTTTCAGCCTGACTTCACCAATCCTAGATTAGAGTCTTCTGAACTTTAAGAAACCATCAACAAAATAGAGAATGTGTTACAGAGGAACACGGTTTATCACCGGAAAGGTGCTGTGCTTATTCTTAAAGAGCATCACACTCCTATAACTCCTAACACCATGCCAAATTGGCATCTGTTGAGTGGGAGCCCCTCTCCTAGAAGTTTAGAGGGGCCCATGTCTCTTTATGGCAGCCTTGAACTGTAAAGCAGAGAGCATGTTTTATTCAGATTTCAGACTGAGGTGGAATCGGCTTCCCTTCACTTCCATCTGCAGCTGAGAGATAGCCAGGGATTGATGCACAATCAAGAGGAGGGTTTCAGTGTAGTGGAAATCATTTTTCCTTTCTCTTTTTTTCCTTTCTTTCATCTCTATTGCTCCCAAACATCAGCAACGTTCATGTAGTTTTCTCCGGCTTGTCTGTCCACCCTTACCTCTCTTTCTTCCTCGCACTCACTCCACTTTAGGTGGTTCAGGCTGACTTGGGTTACTTGGAGAGGAAGGTCTGTGAATGCATGCTGCTCATGTTGAAAGAAAAGGGAATCTAGAGTGTCTATTACCTGAGAGAGAGAAAGAGAGGGCTGGGGGGTGGGGGGGGGGGGGGAGNGGGGGGAGGTAGAGTGAGAGAGGAGGAGGAGGAGGAGAGTAACAGGGAAAAAAATGAGAGGGAAGAGGAGAAAGGGAAAAAGGTTTTGAGCGAAGAGGAGGAGAGGAGTTCCGTTTTCCCCAGGGACATAATTAGGTCTAAGAAGGCTAATCATTGGACATAAAATACAACCTCTCTTCCTGTATTAACACATAACCTCTTCCCTTCACAGCCGGGGGGGATGGAGGACCCCATAATCATTTATCCGGTGTCACATCACTTCCAAAGCGCCTGTACGGAGGGCTGGGACAAGGCGCTTTGAGGCAAAAGTCATCTGCATCAAAAGCTTCCAAGAATCAAACGCATTTCCATGGGAATGCGTAACTGAAGTGCTCTTTCGTTCTTTTTGAGCTCCAGCTATTAGAGAAGGGGGTGCGCGGGGGGTGGACGAAAACATGGAGAAAGTGTGAAAAAGAAAGGAAAAAAAGGAGAGAAAAGCTACAGTATACGTCTGGCAAATCAGTAAGCCTCATATGTTCTGTCTTCCTATGAATGAGTTTGATATCTGGCTGCCAGTTCGGTTCCTGTGCTCCCCTGCTGTTCTGTTGCGTGGTAGGTATGAGCCATTTGCCAGCTCACCAGGGTGTCTTTAGATCTGTCTCCCAGTGGCCATATTGAAAAAAAAAAACAAAAAAAGATCTTGGGGTGAGAACATATTTGTAATGATTAAAACATGCAGCTGTTATAAAAGATTCAAGTCAGATTTTTGAACTTTCAGTCTGTTTCATCAATTCAAGGTTGTTTGAGGAAATTAATTGATTTTAATGATGCATGGATCGGAGATGAGTCAATAATGAAACAAGCTGCTGTTGACCTGAATACTGTATGCTGTCAGGGTCAACATAGGAAGCAAAGTGTAAACTAGAAAGAAAATCAGCTAAACCAGCACTCAGTGTCTCCTGACACCAACATTTGGCCTGCAATAACCTAAGCCCTATTCCTTTTTTTCCCTGCTATCTTTCAGTCTCCATGTCTGCCTCATTCTCTCCTTCTTCAAATACTTCCCTTTCTCGCTATCCTTCCCGATATCTCAACTCCCGCCAACTCCATGTCCCTCGGCTCCATCGCGTCTTTCTCTCTCCTCCTCGTAAAATACAATATTTATCTCAGTCTGTTTGAGTTCACTCACCCTTATCATTGGGTGTGCTCCCCATGGCTCCGAGGTGGATTAGTCTAGGACTCATTGACATTACATTGGTCATGAAATATGCATATCACGATCAAAGGTGACGGCAAGAGAGACGGCATCTCTACAAGAGCTCACAACCTGGAGTTGGTGTTCTCCTTGAAACATAACTGTCTGTGGGTCATATTGTGCAAAGTTGTGATGCTACAAATAAATTACGTGGATAAAAGATAGTTGGGGTGGATGGATTCATGTGGGTGTGAATGAGGAAGAGAGGGAGACTATCAATTTATCTATTTCCCGTACACGTGCTTAATACTATGATTGAGGTACTTTGATTTTGATTTGAATTTAAAAATGAAATAAATTACATTTCCACATTAAAATGTCTAAGAACAACTGGACCTACAGTATGTTATATATTTTGTTTGTTTCATCAATGTTCAAACCCAGAGAAATCTGAAATTTTATTCAAGAAACTGTCAATTCAATCGGTTGCCTCTCAATGGCGTTATATCTCCTTTATACCGTTCTAGTTGCTCTAACTTCCGGGGAAACACCAGATGATACCTCACTGAAAATCATTAAACATCACAGAATTATACTCAGTAACAGTAACACACATTTTTCCTGGCACAAAGCACATTTTTTTCAGTAATTAGATTAGATTAGTAGAGACCTAATTTATTGATATGACATTTCAATATGGATCCAGGTTGCTCATGCCAGCAACCAAGCTAATGTGTAGGGTAAGCCGATGCATACCGACCACCACATACTGTTTTTGTGTTTGTTTGTTTTTGCTATTTAAAATGGGTAAAATCTAATTTCATTACAGAGCTGCCCACAGTGCAGTGATTCACTGCCCCGCTCTTTCTCTTTGTTTATCAGAACACAAATGAGACAAGCTAAATGAGCCAGCTAGCCAGCTAGCTAGCACACCTCACGATCCCTCTGCCTCACTTCCTACCTAGTAGACCACTTCACCAAGGGACACAGCTCTACAGATGGACCTTCAGCTTGGCTGTAGCAACTCAACTTCAGCCTGTGCTGGGGTCACAGTGGCTGTTGGCAAGAGGGCTGTTGGCTCATTGGCAGGGCAAGGTCTTACCTGTGTAACAGCAGCAACAGAAAGTTTGCTGATCCAGCAGGGACTGGTTTGGGGATCCAACGTAACATCATCCCTACTCATCATATCTTGACACTTGGGCAGAAGCCCCAGGCACTAGTATAGTGAGCCTTTTATTTATATAAAGCCTTTTGTGTTGTATCTTGATGCAGAAAAGTTCAGTAGTTAGGTCTCAGCAACAAAACTACTTGTTTAAGGCTAGGAAAAGATTGTGGTCATATGTCACATAAGGTTGTGAGTCACTTAAGTCGACTCACTTGACAAACAACTGACAAATGCTATCCAAATAAATAAAAATGTGACTAAAAAAACAATGACTAATGATAACATAACTCAACGCTGACTTTTAGTAACACAGATGTCCTGAGTCAAAGCCCTGTGTTTGTTGGACCCATCCACCTCCCATCCAGCCTTACTGTCTAATATCTATCTGTTGCTCCAACCATCCAATAACGAACATCGGAGTTTGTTGAAAGCCCGTTGCATCTCATACAGACGTTAACAATTGCATTGTGCACCCATATCTGATGCACAGGGTCACTACCCAAGCTGTGATTTTTGAGAGTAAGACCAGGATTAGACCCTGGCACTGCGTTTGCGCTGGCTGAATTCAAGTTGCTACTGGGTGCTAACTGAAGATCAATTACCCCCCACCTAGTCTATTACAGATAGAATCTAGTTCTGTGGAAAACACCACTCATCATGCTCATAAGGTTATTTTTAATGTGATTTTTTGATCATGTTAGCTATAGTAGCTGTATGAATAGTCGACTCATCTAATGCTAATGGTAACTTAACATTACATTATTTGTGGCTATTTCATTAAAAATAAATGACATAAATAAACATGACTTGAATAATACATTTCCTAATCCTTAACATGATTCCTGAGTCATTTCAGATAGATTTTTATCTGTAGTGGTGTTTGTTTAACAATAAAAACAAACACTCCTATGAACCCCTGCTACCTCACAACATCATCAAAGTTCAGTTAAAACAGCCCAGCTGAAGTTTAGCTGCAGTCAGTCAGCATTTTTTTACCTCAGGCTTTGGACAGAGAAGCCTGCCAACTTTCATTTCCCACATCAAAACAGGATGAAAAATACATTTGAGAGGAAAAGAACATTACGTTTAAACCAACAGGATTACAGGCCAGGGGATATCAATATATACCAAAAGGCTGTGAAAATAATTTCTGCAATTTAGTGTACATGTTCAAATAGAAGATCTGACATGACAGTTTACCATATTGTGTATACAGAATGTTTAGGTAAGGATTCACATACTAAGGAACAACACAAGTCTAAAGCCTCCTTGGGGTTCTGTGGGCATTAATGTCACAATGCTCACAATGACAAAGATAACATGCAATCATTTCCACATCTGAATGTCTGTTCAAAATTATATAAATAATTCCCTCGATAGCTGCAGAGATATTTCAGTCTGGACAAAAGGGATGGACTGACCAACCACAGCTATGCTGCCAGCGTGGCTGAAAAATGCATGATCTGGACACTTTATGGACACCATAATAAGCATAACTGTCCCCCATGTTGTTGTTGTTTATTTGCACATACAATATTCACTTTGCACTAAATATGTTCACTTTAATCCACTGCTCACTTTTTATTCACTGCTCATTATTACTATTATTATTATTATTATTTATTGCTGTTTCTTGTATTTTTGTACTCTTTTTGCATGCCTAGTTTGTTTTTACGTTTTTTAAATATTGAAATCTTTAATTTGAGTCTTTCCCCTTGACTGCTGTAACACTGGAATTTCTCAATTGTGGGATCAATAAAGGTGTATCTTATCTTACCTTATCTTATCTTATCTTATCTTATCTTATCTTCTGTTGTGCTCTTCAGTCCTAAATATTGACACTTTGTTGGATGTACACATCCGTGTAAACTGTCTTTGTTGGTTTTTATTGTTCTGTAACTCTTGTTTAAATTCAGATAGTGCCGCATAAGTTGTCATGCAGAAGAGGCATTTTTGATTGACTCTGCTTTGATTTGTCTAAACTTTCTTGCTGTGGAAGTGTTACCCCACATAGCAAACTGCACCCATCTGTCACATAAGTAAGTTAAACCAAAAGCAAAAGGCAGATCTAAAGACTTTCCTGGCAAAGATCTTTACACAAACAGACACTCCTAACACAGTACATCAAGTTTGAAGTGACAGTGTGGGTCTTTGTCACTCTGGTCCGGCAAAGTGGCTCCAAGAATATACATTTTAACTATCCTAACTGCAGATGCACTCTAACAATATCATATCACTTCTACAGGATGTTAGAAGGCATTAGTTCCTGAAAAACTGAATAACTGAAGGAGATATGGAGCACAGAATGAGGCATGTAGTGGTCACACCAGATACTGACTGACTCTTTGACATAACTGGGGACAAAAAGCCCTAATCATGTGAAATCCTAATGAATGTCTATTCTTTTTTTTTAAGGGTGGCCTTTATTGTGACCATACTGAGGTACACTTGTGTAGTAATGATACTGTTTAATCAGCATTTTGATATGCCACACCTGCCAGGTAGATGGATTATTGTGGCAAAGGTGCAAGTGCTCACTTAAACAGATTTGGAGACAAAATGTGGGAAAGACAAGGCTTTTGTGTGTGTAGAAAGAACCTCTTAGACTTTTAGGGAGTTGCATTTATATTGTTGTTCAGTGTACGTGTATACCATCAGACTGCAGCACCTAGTCATAGAAAACATTTTTATTTATTTATGGAATTTTGCGTAACTTTGACAATTGATAGCAATGACAATGATGGCAATGAATGGCTGACATAAAGAGCACACAATACAACCACAATACTGTGTAACGCCTCTTACACTCAGGGTGTTTTCTCTGAAAAGATGTTGCTGTAAAGTAACCAGCTATAATAACTTCCAACAGAGTAGTGTCAAACAAAGATAATCCAAACACAGCCCCATGCATCTGCTCATGAGATTCACTCTGTAGTCCAGCAGGGCCAAGATTCCTTCATCCCATGAGCAGCTGTGAGGGGACCAGCCGGCTCAGGAACTGATTAAGGTCCCAGCAGTGATTTGGCTGGAGCCGAGACAGCGGTGCACCGTAGAAACGGCAGGACAGTTATGGTGCAATTCTGCTGGCTGTGCTATCCACCAACAGAGGTGCTAATTAATGCTAATTGCAAGAGGGGGTCAATTATACACTCCATGGTGCATGATTAGGACCACCGTGTTAGCGACCAATGAATCAAAACAACAGCTATCCTCTCCTCCGCTGAAAGCAGAACACAAAAACATATTGGTGTTGAATTAAAGGAGTAATAAGAGGGATTTTCTCTTCCCCTCTGCACAGAATGACCATAATACTTCTCCAGGGGGAGGATAGAGCTGTAAGTGAAAACCAATATCTTAACAAATGCTTGGATTTGTGCACAGATTTCATACTTTATTTCTTCCTTTCCAGCCTGTACCCTTGTGTTTTGGAACAATAACTTTACACCCACTACAATGTCAGGGCAGTGAAGTTCCTACTGGCCCCCCACCCACCTGCATTTCCACCTGCTCGGCAGCTGAGGATGCCTGGACAATATTCAGCTCACAGATACATTGTCTTTTTACAAGACGCTTATTTTAGATTTCTAGCAGCTGGCTTGCTTCCTCCTCTATGAAAACATGACTTTATTGTCGTTTTAATTACAGGTTGCTATAGGTCAAGCGAAGGATGTGAGAGAAGGAAAGTTCTAACTTAGCTTAACTGGATGTCAAAGTATGCTGAATTAGCTTTGGCCACACAGTCCTTCATGTCAACAAAACTTTGAAAACTGCTAGCAGAATGAATTAGACCAGCAGCTGTGACCATATGGTGTTTACGTGGTTTGGCGGTTCAGTGACCAATGGTGAAAACACAAGATTGGTTAGACCATTAGTGTGATCCTTTCCTGTACGGAACATTAATGGGCCCCAGAATTCTTTGTCCACTCCGGAAACAAACTTTGAGACGGCCTGCCTTTAATCTTTGATGATTTTCATTATCCTTTGTTTAGACAAGTCCACTTATTCCACTACATATACTGTAGCTGCACCTGATCACACTGTTTACTTTGATTTTCTTTTGTAGTGATGTTGCGGAACATTTCTCGCAGCAACCTCAGAAGATCAAAGTGGACTAAATTAGACATGTAAACACTGTTTGATGGAACTTAATTAAAAAGTTACAGTTAAGGTTATTCTGCCTGAATAAGTTCAATCATAATGAGGGAATAAATTCATATAACAAAGGAATGGGTTTATTTGTGAATTCTGTTGGGACGTTGTTATTGAGAGGAAAGGTAAAAAACTATTTGTCTAAGAGAAATCGCACAGGGATTCTCTTTTAATACAGTTATACGTATGTGTTTGTAGGGGCTAAAGCACTAGTTTTGACTAATACAAAGCTTTTTTTGAATAATAGATATATAATTATGGTCATTTCTGAATTCTATAACACTTGAGTGTGATATGTTGTAATACATTTTCCTATTGGCAAAAGAACGACCCCAGACCTCCAGGGGCTCCAAGAGCCCACAAGCTGTTCTCATCCTCACATTGTCAAAAACCGTCACTTTGTCACGTCCTTCAGCATGTGATACACCGAAGGCACCCTCAAGCATCTTTATGAGATGCACCAGGCTTTTAACTATCTCCCATGTAAACCAATCCACAGAAATATTTGACACTACGAGCAACTAATGTGGTATAGAGATGAAGAAAGTCTGTGTAGGGCAAGAGGGAGGGGAGGTAAATGGGTCCAAAAGACTGTCACCCGGGAGACCACAGTTTGTGTCCTGTGTGGCACAAAAGTTAATGTTATTTTAATGTCACATTACATACCATTATGTTACTTACATACCCGTTTAAACAAAAGTTTACATTATTTTAATGTAATGTTACATAATTTCTGTATGGTCATTGTGCATTGAAGTCACTCATTACATATTTAGAACATGTTATGTTGAGTAATTCTGTTTGTGTCACAGTTTTGTATTCCTGGTCATGTGGTCTTTTCTGTATGGCTAGTCAGGACTGATTTCCTGTTGTTGACACTTCCTGCGACTGACCTCCCTACTTAGTCTGATTCCTTGTAAACGCCTCAGCCTTCTGCCCCTGACCGTGAGACCTGCTTCCGCATATTTGGTTCTTCATTTCCATCCGACGGCAATGCTACAGTTCCAGTCAGCTTATTTGTGGTTTCACCATGTCGCCACACTTGCTATTGTAGTGCGTCTTGTGAATAATTACCTGCTGGCTTCTCCACACTCCGCCTGGCCCCGACTTGCCATCTGCCTATACCAAACTGGTTCATCTGTTTGGACTGTTTACTTACCTGGTTCTGGATTTTCTGCCTCCTCAACCACATCTCCAGCCTGCTCCTCTACGGTACCGTTGCCTGTTATTGAACTGAACTGTGTTTGTTGTTGGACCCGCCCCTGCTCTCGCCTGCCTCTCAGTCCAGTTCGGTCTGCCAAACCAGCTGGGCTGCCAAGGACTTTGTGGAGAGATTTTGCAGGAGTGAAACTGTTGCTGTGTGCAACAGTGTGCGTTGCTATAAGATGCAGAGTGGTGTGGCAAAGCCTCTGTATTTGACAACCTCAGAATAAGAACAGGTTGGGGCCCCAGAATGATTCTGTCACTGGGTCACTGATGATTTAATTAGTGTGACTTTGTCATGTATGCACAATTGCAACGAAAACAATAGGGGACCTAAAGTGATAGTGAACACAAATAACAGAAATGTATATTGTCCCACTTACATCCAGTGGTATTTAGTCATGGAGATAGTTTCAATTTTATTTACTGAGGCTCTGAGATTTCTACCATTGATTCATTAAAAAAAGAATTACATTTGGATACTTAGTAAAAATAGAATATCCTATATGGACTTTGTTGATTATCTTTACCAAAGCCATTCAGCATCTACCAGTCAGAATGTTAACAAATACAATTTCATTACAAGGATATGCACAATTAATGAACTTTGAACAGATACGAAAAACAAGTTTTGCAGTAATTATTTGCCTGCCAACATCTTCCAGCCACGCTCCCACACTTGTCTCCTGACTGACACAATTTACCGCATACATAAAAACACTTCTCAGAGTTATAACTCAGTCGAATAGAAACACACAGACATCATAACATCACACCTTGTCACAACAGTCAGGCTTTTCAATGTTAAGATGGCATAGAAAAGAGGCGCACCTTAGAACTTTATCAGATCTTGTCACATAATCATCACATTCAGACAGCTTTTTCTCCTGTATCAGAATCGCACAGGTGATTGTTGTCTGTAGAGTGGTTATGATGCAGATGTGGCAGAAGTGTAATCACATTACAGGCTAAAAACATGGAGCTGCACCTAGGTTTGAGTTTAATACTCAGACATTCAGCCTGCTCATCATCAGTTACTTTAAAAACTGCATGCTAATGCAGAATATGTATTGTTAATGGCTTTCTCCTTTTTTTCCACAGACATCTCAAACAAATGAATTTTCTCCTGGACCTCCCCCACTGCTTCCACAAATTCCTTTTTTTTCTTAATTATTCAGAAGCCCCCATGAGCTATTTGTTTTGTCAGTAAAAATATTAACACTATAATCAACTGAACAGTACTTCAAACAATGATTTTTAAATATGTCATTTTTTAAATTCTTTTAGTATCAAATTAATTAAATGAAAAAAACTAGAGGTGCTTAATACCACTGAAGGTATGGTTAGTGGAAAAATATTCAAATACTGCAGTATTAACTATTAACATGGGGCTCTTGTTTGCAGAGGGCTCATCTAGTTTTGCAACCGTTTACTTCAGTTGATAATGTCCTTACACGGTGCCTTATGCTAAATGAATTAGTGTTTAATCAAATTCCCACAAACTAATTAGTGCAAAGCAATCCTGGGGCCAGGTAGATTTCCAGCACAGGAGGACGGGTTGCTGCCTCATGCTTTGGGCAAAACATACTTAATATGTCACGTGTAGTCTGTTGTGTGCTTGATGGGTGCTTGAAGAGGTCTGGGTACATCTGCCATGCACAGAGTGGTAGGAACAGATGGTGAGAAGGGGTCCATGGCTCATTTTGGCCTCAGGGCCCCCTAAAGGAGCCATGAAAACACAATGGTCAATATGGAAAAAAAACAAACAAACATGGGGTGCAACGTA
Organism: Epinephelus moara; assembly: GCF_006386435.1. NCBI lineage: Eukaryota > Metazoa > Chordata > Actinopteri > Perciformes > Serranidae > Epinephelus > Epinephelus moara. The sequence goes on along the minus strand of NC_065506.1, from coordinate 10,076,720 downwards.
GCAACCCACGATATCCATATCTCAAAAACCAGAACAGAAAGTGGCTTTCTTGATTTGTATGCACCAAAGTTTTCTTGTAATTGAGGGCATCTCTGCCAGGCAACAGTAATTACAGTTTCTACACCACGCGAGCCGGAGCCACAGGCCTGCCTTATAAAGTCTGGCACATATCAGCAGGGAACAACAAGTGCAAGGTTGTCACCCGAGGGACACTTCCATTACGTGACAAAAGTGAGAAGATAATTTGATTTACTGTTTAGTTAGGCAACCTCTGTCAGACCCGCAGCCATACACAGCAGTGTGGGTACATGAAGATTGACTACAAATGAGTCTGCTGACCTGCCGGGGTCGCACATTCCAGAAAACAATTTGTGCTATCATTTAGCGGGAGATATCAGTCGGTAAAATGTGTTCCATGGCTGATTTTTGACTAATGGATCAGGTGCATAAAGATAGCAGGCTCCCGGTTTAACATCACATGCAGTCCCAGAGGGCAAAGGCGTCTGAAACACCAACACCACTTTGGCAAGTTTGGAAAAGGTAGATATACATTGCAATGTGGAATCAGATGATAAGACGTCTGATATTTCAGATTTTTGCTATCAAATGTATCTAATCTTTGCGACTGCTATCCATATTGTTTTCATTACAAGGACATTATCAAGTAGAGCAGCTCCGTGTCTTTATTGCGAGTGTGTGCGTGTGCACTGCAAGCTCTATATATAGGCATATGTGCAAGTGGATTTGTGAGATTTTGTGCCTTTGACTTCAGTGAGGCACAGCCGGTAATTGATACGATCAAAAGCTTTTGTCATTTATGAGAAACCTCAATATCAGATAAAGCCAAACAGAAGTCTAATCTTTCAACAAGATTAACAAAGAGCACACAATGTTCAAAAATAAATAAATAAATAAAATAGGAAATAAAAACAAGAAAGAAGAAATGGGAAATTGCATTACATCTAATCTCCTTTGCTCATAAATAATAAAATAAATTGCAGTGGCACATGAGTATTACTGTAACACAACACTACAATTTACATCCCAGACTAATTAATATAATGAAGGCCTTTCTCATGCAAAACTTTTATCTCCCTGGGTACATACTCTCTGAGATGGGAATAACAAATCAGGATTAATACACAATAGTCTACAAGTCTTATTTTTTCCCTTTGATAAGACATAGATCATGATAGACAGCAGATTAGGTTGCATTAATCTAATTACATCTTGAAGTTTCAAATGATATATATTGTCTTGGATGATGATAAACTGTGTGACAAGAATACACAACATATTTACTGTGCTTGCAGATTTTATGCCCTGTGATTTTTGTTTAATTTGATTCACTGTGAGGATATTTTAAAAGACTAGCAAGTTCCAATCAGTGGCACAGAGCCACGTTATGTTCAATCAAAATATTTGAACAGCACTGTTGGTTATATTCTTCTAAAAGTTGAACTGTCACAACTTCATAATGTCAAACTGATAAAGCACATTCTTAAGACAGTATATTTTCTGAACAAGCAAAACGGCAACTTTTAGGGATGAAAGGTTGCCTTCTACATCAGAGACATTTTCAAGCCAAGGAAAAGCTGCTGGCAGGGGGAAAATGATAAGCATTTGACATTTTTTTTCCTCCCAGCTGATGTGTTTTCCTATCTTGCTGCTCTTTTGGGGTGCAGGTTCAGTAAAGCTGTAATAATAGAATGTTGAGTCAAGTGGGTTAAAAGTCCATTTTTGCTTTCCACAGCAGCAGGAAAGACAGTGAAACAGACTTTTATAGCATTCAAGGAGCACAGGGCCAGAATGTGCTAGGTGACTAAGTGAAGAACAGTCTGGGAAATATAATGGTACCAGTTTTATTTTATCTTTATCACAGTGTTTGATGATGCATAGGCCTGCAGAGGCACTTTTAGAGATTCAGCACAGCCGTCCTGTTGTTTTGACAATGAGTCCAGTTGCGCTTCCTGCTTTTAGATTCTGTTGTTGGATATTATTCTGTGATGTTCAAGGCTTTCCAGGAGCTATTTTGTGATGAAATGTTGCAATTTACTTTTTTGGTGAATCCACTTTCAGCCAAACTGCTTTCACTTTCCAACGACAAAAAAACGGACCACCACACAGCAAAACAGATCCAGAAATTCATTGCAGGGGAAACTAACATTTTTTTTTTTTTTTTTTGCTAAAGTATTTGCCTTTCATAAAGTTGAGGGAATCACAAGACACAGACTTGAAAAAGATCACTCTGATGTTTTGTCCTTAGTGTGGGTCAAGTTCCAAAAGCACTGGATACTACGGTTCCAATACTGCAACCAATAGCATGTTTTGTTAGTCCCTCCATGCCTGGTTAACTCTTGCGTCTTTCAAATTCCACACTTCAAGCAACCCTGTCCCCAAAAGAAAATGTTGGCATTGTACATTGCTGCAAACCATGAATATGTTACATTTGTACGTTTCATAGATGTCATATTAACAGCATATTGACAGATGAACTGACTCTGTTGTCAGGAGGTGGAAGGATCAGTGAATGGCTTGTCACCTACACAAGATGCCTGCCAAGCTGCGGACCACTGCAGACCTTTGTTTGAGACCAAAACACAACACAACCAATTAGGTTTTAGTGACCCATGGCTGTTTCCTGTGGGTTTTAGCCAGCAAACATGGGTATTTTGCAGCAACCTGTCGTCATTTTTTCAGCAGCTTTTTAGTCACCAAACATGGGTGTTTTATAGCAACCTGTCATTTTTCCAGTGACTTTTTAAAAATGAATATTTGGCTTTTGCCTTTATTCAGTAGGACAGGATTTAAGCATGAAAAAAGGAGAGAGAGAGGGGGGATGACATGCAGCCACTGTGGCAAGGACATTGCCTTTGTACATGGGACACCTGCTTTGCCCATCCAGTGCCTTTTTAATCACCAAAAGGTGTTTTGTAGCGACCCGTTTCTGTTTTTCCACTGTGGATAATGCCAAGAAAAGCAATTGATTTTTACAGAGATGTCCCCACTTTTCCCAGGGAAATTGTGCCCCAAGAAATGGATATTTTAAGCCAGAACACGATGTGTTCTTAAACAAAAACCAACTGTTTTTTATGCCTAAACCTAACCACACATTAACCACAGCATTTTTGGAGCATAGAGTTTCAGTGTATCCACTTCATGACAATGTATAAATGTAACATATCCATGGTTTGCAGAAATGTAAAATGTCAGCATTATTTTTGGTGATTGGATTGCTTCAAGATTGTAACACAGACTTTGTTATAAACTTGTAGTTTTAGAGCCCAGGCCAAGATAACCTCGATGACATCACTATGACATCATCCTCAAATGATGGGTTATTTCCTCAAACTTTAGACAGCTCCCTCCAGAGCCACAGATGACATTATATAACTATGTTTACGGGCTGAGTAGTACTCCACCGGTAAACTGAACCTTGTGTAAAATGGCCGGACTGCCCCTTTAACAGTGTTAATGTTCTATCTGCAACTTTTGCTTGTCTGTAACTCATCAGCATAATAAAACCACACCCATTCAGCAATATTTATAAAAATATATTTCACAAAGTAGGAAACAATACAGGGTATCTTAGATTACAGTACAGGGAGTAAATAATTGAACATACACATTTATAAGCATTAAAGCACAGTACAAAATATGATCTGCATGTAGGACTATTCCATATATATTGTTTAGTCTACAGAGAACTGCCATAATACTGTATCAGTACAAACTGAGTTTGCACGCAGCTGTAGTGCCATTGAAATTCTCATTATGTGCAAGAGCTAACGTGCAGAGACAAACCTACCACCTCATTGAAAGCTAATGACGTTAGCAGTAACTCTATGTACAGTACAAGTCTTTTTTATTGATATCATACAGTGTAAGCACAATATGCACATGGTCTGGATTTGTGTCTTCGTTTTTCTTGGGCTGATGCAATCTGTGTTTCCTAAATGAGATTTGATGTTTGGAAGGAGTCACGTACTCAGGTATCAATTGGACTATTGTGCTCAGACACTCACTGGCATGTACCTCAGAATATATTATGGGATATATTTTACACAGAATTAGGATGTGTCAGAAAGGTCCCATTCCTGCAGTCCCAATTAATTAGATCATCTGTATTGTTAGAGTAACTTAGAGCTCTTGTTTGTTTCTTGCTTACATCTAGTCTATATTATCAACTGCAATAAATTCATGATATGGTTTGGCTGTTATGACATAGTGTTCAAGTGGTGGAAAAAACAGCTGAATGTGAAATAATCTGAACACACTCACTTCAAATTGTCAGCACAGAAAGAAAATTATTTAAGAACAGAAATACAAAAACTCATAGAACAATAATGAAGAATCAACACATCTCTTGTCAAAAAACAGTAGATTACAATTGTATTTAATGTTGCTTCTGTAAAAAGAAGGCCTCAGAGTTTCTACATTTCTCTTTTTTGTCTTCACTTCAGTCTTTTATAGGCTAGTAACACTTGCGACCCACACCTGTAGCGTGTAAATACAAAGAGTTGTATAAAGCAAGCCTTTCTGGGCTTTAGATAGTTTATAAATGTGGCCACCAGCGAACATATCAAATGATAACAAATTCACCTTAAAGCCAATACTGGTTTGTCTTTTTGCTTTTTTTTCAAATCATACATACATTCATCATTGTAATGTAGACCATATATTGCTTTTTCATTGTCATTTTGTTTCAGATCACCAATCAGCTGGGTGGCTTACGGAGACATGAAACAAGAGTCCCTCTGCAGCTTCTGAGGTCCGGCTTGCTGTCCATGGAGCATGGAGTGTCCGCTCAAGCTTCAGAGAACCCAACGATATCCGTTATTTCCTTTCATCGGGTAACTACCAGCAACCCCAGGGTTTTTCTGCTACTGGCAGTCACAGCAAATGACTAACACCCAAAATACTGCTAGACACTCCACAACGGAATCTAAGTTACACTCCACAAGAATCATAGATCTCCTAATAAAGACATTGTTTGGCTCAACAATTACAATGCGCTTGACATAGTGGATGACGACTGCTATACCTCACTCTAAGAAGAATACAAAAAGGTGGCCTCCCATGTTATTAACTGTTTTTCTTTTTAAACACCTGTTTCTAAAAGCCAGCAAACCCCCTAGCGTTTAATACACAAGTATGTGGACAGAAAAGAAAATCAGAAAGGTCTTTTTTCTAACAAACCAAAGGTCAGGTCTCGCGGTCGCTCTCGCCCACAGAGTAGAGCTCCCCAAGTCTTCTGAAGCGTGGGCCCCACTCTCTGAGATAGTCATAGTTCTGGTCCGAGTCTGACGACGCCGTCTCCAGTGAGCTGAGGGAGCCAGCAATGGATCCCCGACCCTCGTATCCATAGATCTGGATGGAGTCGTAAGGCGGCGCTGTGGGATCATTGTCTGCCTCGTGGAGTCGTACATTGATGAATTCGTCCACGTCCACGCCATTTGGGCCAGAGTGCTGGCCCGCCCGGGGCATAAACTGCAGGTCGGGCTTGATGTCCTTGCGTGGCAGGTAACCATTGATGCCATCCGGGTTCTGCAGCGTTGCGATGTCGAATGCTTCCGTGTCCTCCTCGCCGCCTCCTTCATCATCATAACGGATGATATTCTCCCTCACGTCTTCGTCATCCTTTATAATCAGAGGCTCATTCTTGTGTCTCCTCAGGGTCACAAATAGTACAACTATTACTGTCAGAAAGATACATGGAGAGGAAGGAAGACAGAAAGAAGAAGTCTAGGTCAAGCTTTGACGAGTGGATGTTTTGTTAGTGCAAGCAGATCATTCATCGGGGTCAGAGTATTAAAGGCTTCATCTACATCTGTTAAATCACTTCATAGTAATAATCTCACATTGCAAAAAAGAGATACCTCACCTAATAGCAGTATAATGCAGGCCAGGATGGCAATAAGAGCTCCCATACTGAGGCCGATTGGTAAGACGTAGGCCTCCACGTTGCAGGACTGGACAATGCCATCCTTACTGCATCCACAGACTCGGATGGTCAAGGTGTTGGTGCTGCTCATCGGTGGATTCCCATTGTCCGTCACAATGATTGGCAGGAAGTACATCTCCTGTTTCTGTCGCCGGAAGGTATCATGCTTGGCCAGAACACTGATTGAATTGTCTGTCAGAGAGAGGTAAAGCCAGAGATGATTTTTTTTTTCAAGGATGTGTGGAAAACCCATTATTATTCATGGTAGCAACAGACTGAAGTTCTATTATTAAATCGTGTGAAGATCAGTGCAGCATGAGGGTAAACTAATTTCACATCAATTGTCACAAGGCTCTCTAGCACTCTCACATTCCAATGCCATAGATGGATTTCAGCCACCCTCCTTTTTCTCGACAGGCTCGCCTTCCTTCAGAATTCTCAAATTGGACTGAGTGTGCTGTCCCCCTTTAAAAGCTAAGGAAATGAAAGGGACCACGGCAGGCGACACTGACTTAGAAGATGGCACATGTCGACCCAAAAAGGTGCCAGCTGCTCTTTGATGACACTTCTGTGAAGCTGTCTGCTCATTAGCTGGCTCTCCTTACCCTGCTCACATTATCAAACACTTGCATTCCCATAAGAATCTACTCCTGCTGATCTTATGGAAAACGTACAAGATTTCTGATAGTCTAACCTTTGCCTCTCTGCTTGAGGGTGTACTGAAGAGGGAGGGGAAAATAGATCTGGTGATATACACGCAATACAGAGACAGGCTATGTTGAAACATCTGCATTGACAGAGCAAACTTAATCAAAAGATGGAATGCTTCATGATAGAATTATTTGCTTTGCACAATCTGTAATTGATGTGAACATATGCTCAGATTTATTTTCTTATGAGTGCTGCCACAAAGTGGTACGCTCTGCTTTGTGAGCACCAACATGTCCTATTTCATTTGGATCATTCGGCAGTGCATAGTGAGTATGCAATCATCTACTGTACTGTAGTAAACCATCAGGGCTTGTCCTCATATACAGGTCATTTTCATTTTCTTGGCAACTATTGATGGTAAAAATAGAATTAAACATTTCCTGCCCATCAGCCCCTCCACAGAAAAAAGCCTGCTACTCAAAGAGAAAGGCAGCTGTGCTGATAACCTTTAAACAGATTGAACTCAGTGGAGTTACAAGAATGCTCGTTTTATTATCTTTTATATATTAGGGCACATTAAAAGTGTTTTATCGAGCGTCTGATGGATTCTGATGAAAAATCTGTGTACATTGAAATATTAATCATGACATTAACAAAAGCAAAAGCTCATTTGAATTAATTTCTCGCTATAAATAACTTAATATGTGGGTGGTTCCAAATGACAGCAGTGACAGCAGAAGTGACACCAACAGTCTGAAAACTTTCTACACTTCTGAAGTCTCTTAGCTACACACAGCACATTCATGAATGCCAAATCAGTTGGACTTAAAGAGACAGTTCACACCCAAATCAAAAATACATATTCTCCCTTTTACCTGTAGTGCTATTTATCAGTCTAGATAGTTTTGGTGTGAGTTGCAGCATGTTGGAGATATGTCGTGAATATGTCTGCCTTATCTCATATATATAATGGAACCGGAGGCACTTTTGGTGCTCAAAATGCCAAAAAATACATTAGAGAAAGTCAACAGCAATGTCCTTTCCAGAAACCATGACCCGGTTTCTCAAGATAGTCCACAGACCTTATTGTGAGCAGTTTCATGTTGGAACTATTTTCTTTCTACCCATCTACACCCATCAACCATATCACCACGCAGAAGGAATCATATATCTATGGCTAGTTCACCTAGCTCCACTGAGCTAGCTAAAATTGTAGCTCAGCTAAGGAGAAAGCCATTATTGTTTACTTCCTGTCCATAAGTAGATGCACCCTTCTTTGTGGTGATACAGTTGGCGGGTGTAGTTTGGTAAAAAGAAAATAGTTCCTACATGAGACTACTCAGAACAAGGTCTGCAGATTGTTTTAAGTAACTGGGTCATGATTTCTAGAAAAAGACTGTTGAGTTTTTCAAATTTATTTTTTTTTTTTACACTTAAGGCACCACAAGGTGAGTGCCATCTAGTCCCATTATACTGGAGAGAGGGCAGACATCTCTACAGCTGATATCTCCAACACTCAGCAACTCACACCAAAACAATCTAGACTGATAAATAGCACTACAGGTGAGAGGAAAAATATGTAATTTTGATTTGGGGTAGAAGAGTCCCTTTAAATGCTTTACTGTAACATAATACCAAAGGATTGGAGGAAGAAAAGATCCAATTCACAATTGTTAGTGAGTCTGTATCACTTTCCTCTCTATGTGTATGAATATTTTATTAGTATGTGTAATGTTATTGCATATATGTAATTAATATGTGAATGGTTCAATATTGCATGGGTACGCAACACAGAAATTAATTAATTGGTCTCTACTTACTTAGTCATACTACATTTGGTTCAACCAAAAGTATGCACTAACAAGTATATAGTATTCAGAGCACACTTTACTCAAGTCCAAATGTAATTATAAAAGTCATCTTTTTTGATCATTGTCAGATTGATTTTAAGACTTATGTTTTTTTTACTGTTTTGCTAAAGGGGGAAAAAGGTTTTGAGAGACACACTACATTAACTCCTTTAGCCTGCAGGCCTCTGAGTGGATGGGCAAGGTGATTGACAACTGATCTAGCAGGGGCACCGACACAATCAAAGCAAACGTGCACTAGAAAATGTAGCTTACAAGCTAAGAACATTGTTGTGTTGGCAGAGTCTAACTAAAGCAAGGGCTCTCTGTCTGTCTGTATGTGTGTCCTTCATATATCTCAGGAACACTTCATCCAATCTACTTCACATTTTACGAGTGTATTGCTGAGGACCCAAGGATGTGTCAAAATTGGTGCAATTTGGAGATGTGACATGTTATTGATAAATGTTGAATAAAGATGTGAACAGCTTCAGGGCTCTGTGGACGTAGGTTGAGCATGTCTTTGCCTAAGTTTGCTGTTCGATGCTGGATATACTAACACCACAACTGAAATCGTCTTCATTTCCTTGGAGGCAATGAGCACAAGGACGTAGCCTACAAGAACAACGCCACTCTGCTATTACAACTCAAACTGTGTATGTTTGCCACGCAGGTCTGTGTCTCAGGAGCCAAGGAAGAGCAGTGCTGAGTGTTTTGATGGTATGGGAGGTTCTTGAGCAAGCAGCAGCACCACAGGCCAAGCAATCACCCCTTTACGAACAGGCATGTTTTCACTGGTTAAAGAAAAAGGACTACAACAATTAACATCTACACCGACAGATGCTGACATTTTGCAGGTTGGTTTTTACGCTGTTCAGTGTTCTTTAGCTGACAAGCTAATTAGCTTGCAAAATCAGCATCAAATCATTAGCAAGCACTTTTCCCTCGATGGATGTTTGTCTGGTAGCTCATTTAGGAGGCGGAGGTGAAACACAAGACACGTCTCCATGATTGTAGGAGGAGAAGGACACATTAGCTAAAGCCACAACTGGTTTCGTGTGTCTGTGTCTTTTTTGTGCTTTGTCACATTCCATGAGTGACTTCTACTCGGTGGTGTTGTCAGCCTATAACTGAAAAAAAAAAAAAAAAATCTTTGTCTATGTAGACAGTTTTATTTCAGCTGGACTTTAAAATGATTCTTCATCGAATACTTTATTCATTATTTTCTTTTCCTGGATCTCTTGTGATATCCTTTTATCTTATTATTTTCTTATATTATTGTATTTATATTTTTTTCTTTTTATACATCATGTTTCACTATCAAACAGCATTTAGAGAATAAAGTAAAAGAAGAATTTAATTGTACTGGGAAACCTGTTTTTAATTATGCATATAACAATAAACACCTTGACTTTTTACTGAACAGCAGCCAATGCGGCCACAGGTGACAATTATGGGATAATGCTAAAGGCTAAAACATTGTGTTACATTAGCATTAGCGGAGATGAGTCAGAGAGTCACAGAACTGACTCAGTTTTAAAGCAATACCCATCAAAAGTTTGCTAAAATAGCTACCACAAGGAACTGGTCATACCAGGCCAATTTAGATGGTATCTGCAAAACCTCTGAGTGCTCTGAAATGAGCAGGGGGAGCATTTTATTGCCAATGAGTTTAACTTTACCTTTGTGAAAAAAAAAAGATTGTGTAATTTCTTAACACAATTTAAAAGAGTCAGAAATGAGTTTCTCTCAGCAGAATTTCATTCTTGGCAGCATGCTGAATGTATGTTGTCTCAATTACTGAGAATGGGATGCTCCGCTCTGTTGCAGCTCTGCCTGCTGAACACAGAGTTGTCAGAGTGCTCGATATCTTCTATACAGCTGGTCAGAACCTTCGCCATCTTCCTCAGCGTGGGCAGCCCCTAACCTCTTCACTGTGCAATCCCTACAATTAGACTCATCATCACAAACAAAAGCAGCACACAGAGGCTCACAGGAGCCTGGCGCTCTTCACTCAAGTGTCTCCCACAGCTGCCGATTCAGATAGAAATAGTCACTGAAGTGCTGGGGGATGTGGCACGATGGGCTTCTTTTCTCTGTTCAGAATTAGCAATGCCATAGACAAGTGGTTGGTGCAGTATGTAATATATAAAGCGGAGCCACAACACATAGTATTTAGTGTGGTTTCAGGCAAGTGAGAAAAATGCAGGGTGTTCTGTTATTGGAGCTGTGCTTGTAGTGGTGAAAGATTTCTAGTGACGGTTTTATCTGTTGCATCATCTTAAGAAACTATTAAATCTCTTCTTAACAAAAGGGCAGGGTTCAGGAACCTGCATGTTTTATGCACTTTGAGGTTGATCCACAGTTAAGACTGAGTATTTTGCAGCAGTCTGTGCCATTTAAACAGCCCTTCATTTTTGACTTTCCATTTTCTGACAGGATTTTTACACAAGTGTATCGGGAAAAATATAATTTTGTTCATTTAGTTATTGCTCAATGTGTCAAAAGCGGTATAAATACACATAACCAAGACTATTTTCCCATTGCCTGTGATTATCACACTGGTGTCTCATGCCTCTGCCTGCTAATGTACCTGTTTCAAAAGAAAAAGGTTTTTATGTTTCTCAAAAAAATGGCAAGTCCGTTTGATGACCTGATTTTTATGGACTCTTTCCTTCGTCAGAGAGAGGTTGCAGTAAGTTAGCCTGCAGCCCTTGCATTGAAACAGAAGGCTAGTACCATATGAAGATTATTTGCCCCAAGCTGAAAGCATTACACAATGTCATCATGAACACAGCCTGTTCAGAGCCAGTTACGGAGGAGAGGCAGGAGAAGAGGAATGGGATAAAGACAGAGAGAAAAAACAGCAAATAAACCAATCAGAGTATTTAGCAAATAAATTTAGTGCCATCTGCCACACTGCAGCAGCTCCTAGGAAGTCACCCTACATTGAGCTGCAAGACTACCAGGAAAAGCCATTTGGATCCCATTCATTTAGTTTCCCTCAAAATGCACTGGGGAGTAAAAAGAAGCTGGTGTCCAGACAATTTCACATCTGCTAATTGTGAGCTACACTGATCCACCAGATTTCATCTCGAGTATGGCTAACACGCCACGGGTTAGAGATAAGACTGGAAAGCCATTGGAGAAATTTACAGAAACTTCAGTCATTCTGCCACAGAGGAGTTTCTTCTCTGCAGTTTCTTTTGTTACTCACCTTGGTTGTTTTTGATGGTGAAATTGGGGTTGTTGAGCATCTCCGGGACGAGACGATAGTCAAAGTAGTGGCCCTGGATCGGGTCGTCTTTGTCCACCGCACTGACAGTCTGGATCACCTGTGTTGAAAACAGAGAGACAGGAAGATATACAGTGGAGGGCTCAAAGTCATGAGAGGAGGCAGCGTATTCATTACTCTGTTTTTGCCTTCCGCAGATTGCCTCAGTCTAATACTGGCTGGATCACACCTGATGAAATATATGCCCTATTCATTCCTGGAGTTTGAGATTATTATCAATGAGGTCCTGTCTAGTCTGGCACACTTTCAGGCTCCTGGCTCTATCTGTTAATCTGTCATCATAGGTCTTATCGTGCTGTACGTCTTTATGATTGATTGGAAATTAGAATTCGGGCCCTGCAGGACAGTTTCCCCTTTTTTCCCCTCCTTTCAATAAAGCTCCCTATTGTACGTACACAGGTCCCCTGAATGAGGTCGATTGATGAGGAGGAGAATGCTAAGTACTTGTCCAGAATTTTTGGCTGGGGGAAGCATTGTGCCATCTGGAGAAGGACATGAAAGACAGTCTTGAATTATGATCCGCTCTGATCAATCCTGACTGCTCTCATTTCCCCTTTGCTCCACGCACACTGTGTCAAGGGAGGACTGTCGCAGGGAAAAAGGGACCGTGCTCCCACCTCTGTAGTTTCTCAGTGAAATAAATAGGCTATAATTCACTGTGGCCAATCACTACAGGGGAGGCGTGAGAGACAGAAAGAAAGGGACAAAGAGAGAGAGAAAGATAGATCACTGGTTTGATGGATGAGCTGCTTCTTTCCTTACCTGTCCAGGTTTTCCATTTTCACAGAGAAAGGCCTCGTATTCCGTGGCAAATTCAGGGGCATTGTCGTTAATGTCCATTACTCTGATGGCCACAATCGCCCTCGATATCTGACTGTGATTTCCTAATAGATAGATAGATAGATAGATAGATAGATAGATAGATAGATAGATAGATAGATAGACAGATAGATAGACGGACAGAGCAAATCAAAAAAGAGGAGAGACAAGAGGACATAAACAAGAAAGGACAATGAGTATAATAGAAAACAAATTAATAAATTAAAACAAGGTTACACATGAAATCCCAGGTAAATTCTGTGACCTAGTTTTAATTTCCTTTATTTTCCATCTTTATTTCTCCCTTCATTTCCTGAGCTGATGGGAGGACAGATGATAAGCCACATCAGTCTACATTTCAGCTCGTATTGGCCACGCAAAACAGGATTCTAGGCAACAGGAAAGGAAAAAAAAAAAATCCAATCCAAAGTGCTTTTGAAAATCCCCTGTACACTGTAATGTTTAAAACATGAGGGTTAAAACATGCATATTAATGAGTCATTGGTAACTGAAGTCTAAAAAGACAATAAAAGGCAGTTTAATTAGATTAGATTTTGATTGGAATTATTCATCACTGGTAATTGACAGTCCCTTTCGAGAGTCCCCATAAACGGTTGTATTTATTAATCAGCAGTGCAAATGCCAACTTTTAAAGCAACAGTATTAATGTGGCCCCAAGAGGGCCACGTCACTGTGGCCAATGACACTGGTGCGTTTTCTATTTTATATGCTATTGATTCATTTATTTATTTGGGGCCATGAAGCCTGCCTCTACTGTCGCCTTATAAGAAGAATGACGGCATGTGGATAACAGGTGCACTTTCTTGATGTTTGGGGTATAAACCTAAGATTTCTCTTCTCTCTAAGAGTCTTAAGTATTTTATTTTTCCATTTATCAAAGATGTTTTTAAATCATAATAACCTGTGCCAACTGTTAACATGTTTGGTTTAAAATTGGTTTTGAAACAAGACTATGTAACTTTTGTTGAACAGCAGCCATTGTAATTACAAGATAACCCTCTCCCTAATTTCTCAAGATTCTCCTGGGCCAACTGCTTAAAAGACATCATCATAGTTATTTCAAGCATCTCCTAGACACTACATTTGTATGTTTCTAAGCTGCTTTCTCATATACTTTGTTGTGGCAGTGTAATTGCCTAGATTATGATCAGAGATAATCAGAGTTTCTGTCAGGGAAAGAAGCACTGCATTTATGCCACACAAGGAGGGGGTGTGAAGGGGATGGCAGGTGTACAAAGAGCAGGACCTTGATACCAGAACTTCAGATTTGAGTCCAGACTCTGGTCTTTGGTTTGGGCAACAAAAGCAACTTGGTTAAGGTTAGGGAAAGATAGTTATCATTAATAATTTTTTTTTTTTTAAATTTAAAAAAAAAAAAAAGGTAATAAGAAAAAATAGTGCTGTAGTCACTATGACTGGAAACTGTCCTACAAAATGTCCTACTTTTTGTCATGAAACAACTACAGTATAAGGCATACCAGATAGGTTAATTTGCAATATTTCCTCGTTATGGTAATAGAAACAGAATTTGCTCGAAATTACATAACCAACATATTTGCTGTTTCAAATTAGTCGTATATAAACATAATTTCTAGGAGACAGGGCTATAAAATGTAGTGTACACAAGGCGAAAATGAGTGATTAAGTCAACAAATGGACTCATTCATGCCAGAAAGAGAGCATCTTACTATATAATGACGAAAACTCTGTCTGCCTGTGGGTTTGTCTGTGTGTGTGTGTGTGTGTGTCTGTTCCATGTTTTTCTCCTCACTGACTTGGTCAATCCATGTGAAATTTGGCACAGTGGTAGAGGGTCATAGGAGGATGTGAATGAAGCAATATTACATCAATTGGCCAAAGGGGGGCGCTATAGCAACCGATTGAAATTGCAAACTTTGAATGGGCATATCTCATGGCCCGTATGTCGCAGAGACATGAAACTTTGCACAGAGATGCCTCTCCTCATGAGGAACACATTTGCCTCAAGAACCCATAACTTCCGCTTATATAGATTTTCCGCCATTTTGAATTTTTTGAAAAACACTTCAAATGGATCTCTTCCTAGGAAGTTTGAGCGATCTGCATGAAACTGGGTGAACATAATCTAGGGACCAATATCTAAAGTTCCCTCTTGGCAAAAGTTGGAAAACTTACTAAAACTGAGCTTCTATAAGGCAATGAATATTGCGGAGGGCGTGGCTCATCACATAAAGGTGTATAACATCTCAAGGGTTTCACCCATCACCACCCAACTTTGTAGACATATGACCACACATAATCTAAGAGGACCCCTCCATTATTGACCCCATCAAACAAAATGGGGGCACTAGAGAGCTAATTTCTTATCTAGGCCTAACCGCCACATCGATTTTTACTAAACTTGGTAGATATGTAGAACAGGACACCTCTTTTTTTGGGGGGGCGGGGGGGCATTTTGCCTATATTTGACAGGACAGTGAAGCATGACAGGAAGGATGGGAGAGAGAGAGCAAGGAAGACATGTAGCAAAGAAAGAAGGCCAGATTCCAACCCCCACCGCTGCAACAAGGGCTAGCCGCACCTTTCCCATGTGAACTACCAGTGCACCCCACTTTTAAGTCAATACAACATACTGTAGAAACACTTTAACTATCTGCCTTTCAACGTGCTACCTCAACTACTAATGTACAGTTTTAGCCTTTTTTAACTTTTCATTTGTAATGGTATTTGTGGTATTTCTTCTTTAAAAAGTTACACATTCTTGCTTCAAATTGTATTTGTGTTCCTTGTCTACACTAATTTGTTTTTAATGAAACACAGAGCAGTGAACAGGATGCCCAAGAAAATCAAGGCCACCAGACAGGCCAGAATATGAGTTGAAAAAGAGGTAAGCAGTGAGGAGAGTGGAAATTGACAGTCTGATAGACAGTGATAGATGGATTAGGGCAGAGGGAGAGAAGAAAACAGAACCCCCATCCCCCTCCAGAAGTGACTTTCCCCCAGCAGCAGACAGGGAATAGAGTCTGATTAGTCAGATGTCAACTGGTGCGAGGCGGCAGAACGCGCCTCCGTTTGGGTGGCAAATGGCATCGGGATAGAACTGGGAACACATCTATTCCTCTTCACGCCAGAGAAGACACCGGCTTCCCTCCCATCCGTGAAGAATAGCAAAACTGCCATATTTATTTTGGCAAATTCCTATTAGGTGTTCTCAGAGATGCCACTATCTCGAGCCACAGTTACTTTGCCAAGAGGCATGAACACACGCTTTAAATGTATGGGTGCAAGAAATGACAAGGCAACCGGCTTATCAAATGAGACACATTCAATTCCTCCAACGGGCTGCTACGATGGTGGGATTTGTCTGTGCTGCACGGCCAAAACATTATGACAGCGTTTGGGCTTTCATTTATTCTGACAATTAATGTGTGTTTCCTTTGATTAAGGGAAGAAAGGGACAGATAGAGGATGAGACAGGGAGAGAGGGAGAGGGAGATAGAGCAGAAGAGGACAAGAAAAAAAAAGTTACAAGCTGTGTAAATTTCTATTCCAATAGCTTTAAGGGGTACATTAAGCTTTATCACAACATACAGCCCCCCTGAAACAATCTGTATGCAAATAAAGCCTTACATATGGTTTGAGCTGTTTGTAGCTCTGCCGGCAAGATTTTCTACGTAGTCAGTGAGTTTTGCGGTTCGCAGATGTTCTTTAATCTGTAATGGATGCTGGCGTTGGAGCAATCCACTCTGGAGCATGTCTTTAAAACTGTTTATTTGATACGTCTTAATGTTCTTGCACTTCCACAAATTGACTACTGAGCTGTTTAATTCAATCAAAACTCAGCAAATTAACGTATTTAATGCCTCTGTGGATTCAAATGCTAATTGTTTGTGCCATACTCTGGGAGCGATTAAAAGTGCTGGTTTACAAAGCACTATACTGTTGAACAGTGGATTGTGTGTAGCAGGTCAGTGACTCCTTTGACTGAGAGAACCCATGAAGTGGCTCTGGAGAAGGAGATATTGTGCGTGTCTCCCTCCAGTTCTCAGGTTTTAAAATCTGCGTGCCAGTGAATGTCTAATAGTGTGTTGATTTTTCAAAAATAGGACATTACAATTCACAGGGATGGTGTTCACAGGAGGGCGAGAGCAGAGTCAGGAGACGTTACTTACTGACTTCTGTGGCAGTTACTGTGATGTTATGCCACATGTCTGTCTCCCGGTCCAGCGGTTTGGCCAGTGTGATCTTCCCATCATCTACGTTGATGTTGAACTGCCTCTCCAGGTCTGTGTGCCGATCGATGAAGTACCTGCAAAGACAATCAGTCATCAGAAATTTGAGCCAAAACTCTCTAGCGAGCCACCACTGCAGCATCTTTTGCAATCCTCTGGGTGTTGTGGCTAACAGTGCCTTATGAGGACATACCTGTAGATCAATGCACAGTGAAAACAGGCAAGGAATCAGTAATTATCTAAGGCCACATTGTCACTAATATCACACTTAGATCTCACAAGTGTTTTAGCACTGTTTCAGAAATAATCTCTGTCCATACTAACATGTCCAGAACTGCATTTCACATGACCATTCCCATACACTGGGCATTTAGTACTGGTATCAACAGGAAGCAGATTGTCTACTCTGTGGTTGGTTGCATAGTTACAGAAAATACGACAAGGTGGAACTGTTGAATGAAAGTAACATGAATACAAAGCGGTCAAAGTGGTAGAAAACAAATTGTGAGTTGTTGCAACGTAAATATATCGTAAATTTAGCGGCTGGTCCGGCATATATGCACTGGTGTGTCTCCACCTACCTAGCACATGCCTACATCGCCGGCTTGGTAATGGTGCAGACCCATAAGTCCCTGTCAGGAAGTAAATGTGGATGTCTGCATCATCGTTTTCAAAAGCATCTGTTTCCCTCTATCCAGACTAAAATGAAACCCTGGGATTTTTATGCTACAATAGGGTCAGCAGGGTTTTTAAAGGTCTCTGTTTAATGGCTTCCAAAATGCTGGAGTAGTGTGGACTCTAAGCTAAACAGCAATAGTTTGATTTAAAACAAAAACATATTAGTGTGGATGTAGCCTTAGGAATAATTACAGCCTTCACATGAGCAGCAGGGGGCATTGAAACCTACAAAGGTCCAAGAAGCCCTCCCCCTGACCACAGTGACACCTCCCTCCTGCAAAAAAAGACCATTAGTACATGTTATGTCAGAGTAAGAGATGGGCTGTTGTTAACCCTGTTTGGGATCTGTCAACACTCAATGGCCCCCAAAGGCTTTTCATTAATGAGTTAGGACAGCATTGTGTCACACATGAGCTCTAACAACAGAGAGGGGTGTGGGAGGGGATAATGGATGTAATGGAGATGAACCAATGACCAGCCTGTTATGTGTGACCTTGTCTGATCTAAATGATTTTGTTTGCTTTTCAAACCACTAGCCATTTCGAGGTCCTTGTCAATAACGCAGCACACGTTTAAAACTAACCAAACACTGTTTCAAAGGATTTATTTATGAAGCATTCTTCTATGTCGCTGTGACCCTGCCTGTGACACACTGACTTTTTGAGACTTGTACAGTGATAAAAAAAGAATACAGTGGCAAGACATGAAGCTCCACAGAAAAAAGAAAAAAAAACCTCCAGCAGTGGGTATGAAATTGGAATGCACATAAAAGAGAATTTTCCGATGCCACTTGAAGCTGTGAAATCGCTCCTTCCGCAGAGCCAATTCTTGGGACAAGCCCACACAAAACGGACTAAAAAAGAATCTGTCATTATGGGTCATCTTTGGTTTCACACGTTTCATTTGCCATTATGTGTGACTGTCATAAACATCCTACTCACCTAAAACACTAGGCTGCGGTGATTCACGTGAGCTAATTACACCGTGTACCGCACAACTGTTTCCATACCTCCAGGACAAACTGTCTCTGTTCCTCTCTCTCTGTCCCACTCTCACATCTTCTCTCAGAATCTCCCCCCTCCTCTTACTCACTCAACAGTCAGAAAGTATTTTCTATTCCATCCAGCTGGGTCTCTAGCTTTTCCTAATCCAATCCCCCTATCCAATTCTTTGCAGGCCCCTTCCACACACAGGCATCCCTCGACCACCAGGCGCCCTGCTCACCCTGTCTCCCTTCCATCCTAACCCTGGGTCTTGTAGCATCTCGCAGTGGAGCTGCTCATCCCTATCAGTGCAGACCTGTTGGCAGGAACCCTTCAGTTTTTATATGAGAGAGAAGAGACAGGGAGGGATACAGAGGGATGGAGAAAGAAATAGAGAAAGAGCACCAGGGAAAGCCAAAGACAAAGTCACAATAACAACAATTTATATGAAGCAGGGTGCTGCTTATACAAGAATGATAGGAAATGAAATAAATAAACCACTGGCCCAGATTCCAATTGTTGGGGAGATGTACCGAGCCGTGACATTTCCATTTTTGAGATGAAATGGTGTAAAATCCTCTAGACGCCGGGCTGGGAGAGGTCCATAAGGACCCCCCTACACCCCCCGCCCCACCCCCCTCTACCCCCACCCTCTCTTTCTCTCTTGCCCTGCAGACGCAGAGCACTTTCAAGACAGGCAGACAGCAGCAAACCACCTGGGAGCAGCCTCTCTCCTGCAGACTGAGTGGATCCCAGTCAAACTCTGACAGCCTCACGTGGAAGCGAGGAGACAGACCCTGAAATGTTCTGCCACCTGTCACTCAAACTGACAACGTGATGTGAAAAGAATTAAAAGCAAATAAAAAATGATATCCGGCGTTATACGTGCGCGGTTTTCCTGAGTGTGATGTGCGAGTGTGTGCGCGCGTGCCTTGGTGTGCGGGTCGTCTCGTTTCGGCTTTGCTTCACTTTTCACAGGCCTTTAAACGCCATTGAGCTGACCTCAGTCTAACTGTTAAACATTGCAGAAAGGCTGTTTGTGCACAATATTAGAAAGCAGTGAAGCATTCCTACAACTGATGCAACAGACATCGAAATATACTCAAGCTCAACATAAAACAAACATAATACGCTCATCAGAATGCATCAGTGTGACAGAAGCTGTTCGGTGCATGAAAAAAGATAACCATAAGCTGTAATCAGTGAGATCATTATTCTTTTTTTCCTATTCATTTATGGTTCTCTGGTGCATTGATGTGGTGTCTCTGCACTGCACTTCTCACAGATCGCCTGTCAATCAAACAGTGTGGCCGGGACATCTTCCCTGTTTGAGTTTCTGTGGGTGGCAATCTTTTGTCTCTTTAGCCACGGCGGCTATCATTGCTCATGCTAACTACTCAGTGATTTTTCTTTTTCATCACATAATGTGTGTCAAATGATTTACTCTAGATGTCTGGATGTACCAGACACTGATGTAAAAGTTTTCACTACCTAAATTAATAGCTGTTGTGCTACATTAGTCAGTAATACATACAAGCTACACAAACTTTTATTATGATAAAATAGTCTTATTTGTCTTTAATGTAATGTTAAAATTAAGAGCAAAATATTAAATACTGATTTAAAATTCTCTCTTGACTGATCTCAGTGGGGGTATATGATAAACCAAGATGGGATCACAACATACCACGGCAACCCACACCATCTGCTACCATCGAACCTTGAGCATTGATCATGTTGCTTTAGGGTGGGTTCTGTATCCCAATGAGGTGCAAACTGACAATGATTAAATCTGACGGAAAAACACTGAACCAAGAAATTCCCTGTGACCTCTACTTATATGGATTCATGTCAATCAGAGACACTACGGCTTTTTGTTTCCTGAAAAGAGTAACAACTGCAACTGCTAGCACATTTAGCATCAAATTGGCCCACAAATATATGTACTGTATATGTGAGGGCAATACATGTAAGGCAGTTTGGACCAAAGGGCC
The DNA here is from genome assembly GCF_006386435.1 of Epinephelus moara. Lineage (NCBI taxonomy): Eukaryota > Metazoa > Chordata > Actinopteri > Perciformes > Serranidae > Epinephelus > Epinephelus moara. The sequence goes on along the minus strand of NC_065506.1, from coordinate 10,056,277 downwards.
AGCCAAATTAAAGGAGCACTCCACAAATTTACATTCATGAGGAGTGTAACTCAACTTGTGAAAACAAATGTTTCTTGTCCTCTGTGGCTCTGGAAGGAGCTGTCTGAGAAAATAAGCCCCATGACAACATCAGATTTATAAGCCTAATGAAAATGCTATCAGGTTGCATTTTGAGAAATGTGGGATCTAGTGTTTTCCACAAATCTTGACCATATTAGGGAATAAAAATCAAGTACAAAAGTTTTTTGTTTTTTTTTTGGATGTGTGTGCAATGAAGGATAAACTTTGAAATCAAAAATCCATTTGTGACTGACAAAACTTGCACTTTGCTGTATTACCACTGGAGCTTTGCCAACACTGGATATATATATATATATAATTTTCTCCCTAATCCCTTAAAGTGAGACCTAGGGACTTTTGATTACTATCAGCCTCTGGCCACAAGTGATAATTACATGACATTATAAATGCTTTGTGCAGCAGTGCAGTCGGCTCTCATTCACCATTCATACTTACACCTATGAAAAGGTATGCACTATAATTCATATATAACCCATGTAATCGTGTGCCAGGAGACTGTTATCATGTGACCTATGCACTGTAGGCTGTCAAGTCAGGTGACGTAGTATAAAGAGTGATACATTCTTCAAAGTGAGGCAGTCAGGGTGGATGGATGGGTCAAACAAACAGAACTTTGACCCAGGAAACCACTGTTTGTGTCCCATGTGAAACTAAAAGTCAGTGCTGAGTTATTTTAAGTCATGTGTGTAAAGCTTTCTATGGACTGTGAGATTTTATCAATCTTATAAGTTTAGTGTAAGATACACTGTGCAACACGGATCTAATAAACTTGGGTATGACATCAAGTTTGATGTATGCAGACTGTGCGATGACAGCGCCTACTGAATCACAGGCTACGACCTACGATGGGTTAGGATGCTGCACGGGTTATTTACTTTTCCACCAGTGAAGCACAATATAGAGGGTCACATTATTAAATAACCTAAAGTATTGTGGGCACTATATACTGCGGTATGTCTGTGTATGTGTTTGCTAGCTGCTAGGTTGCTCACCTGGCAGCTGCAACTCAACCGCTATTTCCCTCCATACTTCGTCCTTCTTTATGCGATCATGGTAAGAGCTGGAGGACAAACAGGTAAAGCCTCTGCTGCCACAAATCCACAAGGTTTGCCTCTTTGCTGGAATCCCACAAATTTCCTTTAGCACATTTTGCCTCCATGGCAAGCTGTTATCCGTCTGTTTGTTTGGGTTAAGTGCCAGTTTGTCATTTCATGCTGCATTTCTATTGGTTGGTCAGTAGACGTAGTTTATAACAGCAGTCACACAGAAATATCGACACTGTCAGAATGTTATCCCAACCTCCATTTGAACACAAGACCATGACAACGGCCATCCTTGAACCTCTTTCACTGCGTGACATAGGGCCACTGTTTTAGAGCCACAACCAAAGATTTCACCACTTTTCTTTCATGTTGGTCATCTTTCGTCTGGGACAGCTCAAACGTGACGACTCCCAACCATGACTCTTCACCTAAACCTAACCTACACTAGCTGGTAGGGGGCACTAATTCCATTGTATGCAGATGAGTTAAATGGCACCATACATAGACAAGAGTTATGAAACTAGGAAATTAACTCAGTAATATAGCAATTTCTTGGTACAATAAAGCTACTTATCATACCAGACCAGGTGAGAGTGTATTTAATTGATAATGGTGTTTTATTGCTTGTGAATTCAAAATGTGATTTGTATGTATTTGTATTTTTTTCTTTGTTCAAAATTACATAGCTTCATTTATTTTGATAATTATGATTGTCTAAGCACTCATAATAAATCAAAGTTGAAAAATAAACTTGTCAGCGCTCTCTGATGGACCTAAAGACACTGCCTATAAACTCACTGAATAATAATAATAATAACTGAATAAACTCAAAAGTATTTTTGTCATGCTGTATTTCCATTTCTCTTTACTTATCAGTCAACATGTATTCAAATGTTGATCAACACTATATGTCATCAGCTAAATGAGAGCTACACCTATACAATATAAGCCGTGCCATTGTATTGGTCAGGCTCTAGTTAGCACCTCTACAGGGTGCGCATTATCACAAAATTAAAGGCCTAAAGGTTAAGCAGCCAAGAAAAGATTTCTGCTTAACTGTGTGTTTGTGCTTTTTCACTCCTCTGTATGTGTGCTCAGTAGGTGTTGCTTTGCTCTGTTAGAGTGTGAATGTGTGTGAGTGACTGAGTGCCTGTACAAGTTGGAGGGAGAAGAAGAGATGAAAAGATCGAGAACAAATGCTTTTTTTTTTTTTTTTTCCCTTGCTGTCTGCAGAGAACAAAATGCCTCTGTGACATTCCTGCTTGTTATTAGGTCAGTAATTCCACTGGGAAGACCACAGATGTAGAACTAATTTTTGCCGTCCCCTGAATGCTGACCAGTTGTGTTTTAACACGACATTTTATTCAGGTTGGCCCTTTCACCAGGAAGGTGATTTTCCATAAGAGTCAAAAGTCAATCATAAAATATAGGCCTTCCTGACATTAAAATTCCATTTATTTCAAAACCAACTAGTTTACATGACTGCTTGTATTACAATATGCAGCATGTTAGCTGTCAGCTGTGCTAAAACATAAGAAAACCTGCAGTAAGAAACAAGCTTCACAGAATTCCATTACAATTTCCCCTAACAACAGAAGAAAAATTAGAGAATGAAAACAAACAAAAAAAATACTGTTAATCAAATGTGTGTAAAATCCATATGACAATGCTTTTCACAGTATCAATTTTTTGTACTAAAATACAGTTACAGCTTTTCTGTGAAATAGCAGTTCATGTCAGACAGCCATAGTGACTGCCAGATGTCACATTGCTTTTTATTTGTGATCAGTCAGGTAGAAAACGACAGAGCACAGGCTCCAGAGAGAAGCAATACTGAGGGAGTATTTCATGGAGTGCACCTGAAATGTTGTTGGTTGGATGCATTAAGTACAGCTAAGGGGTTGTTTGTCTCTTGAGTGCAGAGGACATGGCAGCCCACCAGAGCACTCGCCCCGAGTGGTTTAGACTCAGACTGGTTCAGTCTGGTCCAGCTGGAGGGGGGATTGAGACGCAGAGTGATTCTGCTCGTTCAGATGGTGGTCAGGACAAAGTCCACACTCATGTTGCCATTACTGCTGCCACTCTTGTACCTTACAGCTTTCTTTTTAGGAGCTCCTTCTCTTACCAACTTTCAAAACAGAAAGTTAAAGAAAAAGAAACTAAGAGAGAGAGAAAAGGACGAATACAATTCTAGGCCAGGGCCAGCCATAAGCTTTCTGTGAATGATGAATATGTTAACTGACACATTCACTGCTGGTTTCACACAAATACTTTGTGACTCACCCATTTTCTGGACAAACCTTGAAATACATACAAAGTTTGTGGTTAATTAAATTCTTCAAATCACCTTCACAATCAAGCATTTCTAGCATGCCCAGTTACTAATTATTATATGGCTTGGCTCCCATTGACAAAACTGATGCGTATTTAAGTATCAGTGTAGTGTTTAAAATACCTTTATGTTGTTTGTAAAGTTGTATAAATAATTATAATAAAACAATTTAAATCATAAAAAAACCCCACTGTAATTTAAATCTTATAATTTTATTAGATGTTAGAACTGAAGAAAAAAGCATGTGTATGTGCAAGTGTGTTCTTGAGTGCACGTAAGTTACAAATCCCAAATAAGAGGACATTGGTGAAAGTCAAACTCTTCTGAGGAACAGTTGGTGAAAGATGCTCTATATTTGTCGATTAGCAGGAAAATAAATAAATAAATAATATTTATTTGGACAGCTGATTCTTCATTGAAGTCATTTTTCAATTAAAAACTCAAACAATTCTCTGGGTTTGCCTTCTCCAGTGTGAGGATTTGCTGCTTTTCTCTATTTAATATCACTGCAAACTGAACATGTTGAAGCTTTGGACTGTTGGTCGGACAACACAAGACATTTTCCACCTCCAAATTTTTTTCACAGTTTTCTGTTGTTTTATAGATCAAATTATCAATCGTGTAATCAGGAGTAATCATAACAATAAAGCTATTTTTTAATTGCAGCCCTGTATGCACAGCGAACAAAGTTTCACAGTCTAATTATTTGGCTTATTGTCTATCGAGGCTTTGTCCAGATTTTCTATTATTTAGAACATCCTTCTGATCATGTAAGAGGCATTATTGAGGCTACAGCCTTCTGTTAGCCAGTATATCTGGAAGGATTAAAATCTTCCAGACTGTAATCATTTTATCAGCCCAAAGCTCAGAGTTACAGGCTAATACAAATGCAAAGTAAAATCAAATGTCTTCAGTAAGAGTGATGCATCATATTAAGCCCTCTCTCTCAATAGCTTGCTTCATCTCATCCCCCACAAAGAAAACACTTGACATCTGTGATAGATCACGCTCGTTTTGAAACATTTGCAAGGGGGTTAGAAATGTACGTTTGGTGTTGAAAGAAAATCACATGTTGAGGCAAAACAGTTTGTTGTGACAAAATGCAAACTGGCAAGAAAATGCCTGGTTGTGTGTGTAATCTTTGAGGAGCTATTTCCCCCCAGCTGATCAGTGGCTTTACAGGAGTTGGCAGATGATTAATGCAGCATTCTATTAGCCACTTATAAACTTCCTCGTCTTTGTCTTGGAGAATAAAATGGAAAGTTTGAGAATGAGCTGTATTAAAAAATCTAACAGTTCTTTTCAAAAGGCTCTATTCTGTCTCTTTGACTGCAGTGAAGTTTTGTGAGGCCTGACAGTCACACAAAGCCCTTGAGCAACAATCCGCTGTGAAAATAACAACTTCTCCACAAAATTGTAAAATTGGTCATTATAAGCATAATGAATACTGTAAGTGAATGGCCTCAAGGCAAATAAGAAAGACAGAAAGAGAGCAATAGACCTGGTGCATATAGGTGGCAGCCTATGACTTAATTCACTGATGCTCTAAAGATTTAAGTTGGAGGACAGGATGTTGATATCTAGACTCATTGCAGCAAATGTGTGAAGAGATAATGTCAGCAGGGTGCTGGCATCTGCATGAACACTCATCCATTATTTAGTCACTTTGTCTTTCAGTAATGGTTCACTGGAGGTAGTGAACAAGAAAGTAGGCAAACATAATTATTAATACGGTGGATAATTCAGAGGAAAATGCTTCTTTGAGATTGTTAAATGTAATATACACTGGACTTTTATACACTTACAATAAAATAGAATAAAAAAACTATCTACAATGCTTGCTGCATCCTTGTCTGTTTCTTTCAGCATTTTTCGTTATTTAACCTGAGTAAAGTGCAAAAGCAATGCATTTCAAGTAGGGCTATGAAATTAATCGAAATATTATCAAAATTGCAGCCTGGCTTAGTGTGATATCCACATCGCAGGAGCTGCAATTTTTCTTTTACTTTTAATTTCTTTAAGTAAAATATGTTTCAACCTACCATTATAAATCAAACACTGTGGTACCACAGAGGGACCCCAACGTACAAATCATATTTGAGACATCAGGGAGTGTGATTATACAGACCCCGGCAAAAATCACATCATCATCATTTTTATGTTTGTTTGTTTTTTTATTCCAGTGAAAAAAATGCAAAAATATACCAATTTCTATTAAACCTGTGTCTTGTGTCGCAATTGCAATATCTGTCAAAAATAATTTCAACACTTGGACACTGGGACATTGTTATGGTCTTGTTTGAAGACGTTGGGACCAATTAGGTGACGTCCCATGGACAAAAAGATGTTCCTAGCTTGGAGTATTGATCAGGGAAAATTCACGCAGAGTTTCTAAATGGACAAATCATAAGTCCAGGATTATTTGTAGTTTAGTTTTTCCACAACAATGTTTATGTGAACAGTTTTAAACTTGATCACACACCTGTGACTTTTAAGAAAAACCCATCGTCCCCATATGAGGACATATTTTATTTTATTATTTTTTCCAAAACAAACCAATGTTTAGTTATTTTATAGTTTTAAATAAAATAGCTAGGAGACATTGCAAATGCATAACCAAACAGAAGCTGAGGTCTCAGGAGGATATATTTAGAATTGGACTGTTGGTTGTACAAAACAAGACATTATAAGATCGATGCCGTAGGTCCTATTGTTTAATATGGTACATGTGCCTTCATCGTAGCTTTAAGACTGAGTCAGATACAGCAGGTTTTATTTGCTGTTTATTTCTTTCTATTTATTTCTCACCTTCAGCTTCACCTGTCACACCTGGTACTTCCTCACATTTTTTTTCACCAGACATTTGGCCATTGCCTCTCTTCTCCTTTCACTTTCATTTTCTCTTTGTACCCTGGCTGCACCTCACACATTTACATTAGCTTCACTTGTATGTTCTGCACATAGATGCACATCTGACCCCCGCTGTCAGATGGACTGCATCATTCCGCAATACCTGCTGTGGTGGCACACTGAAATGTGTCGTAATGATAATATCTACATTTCTATATCTACATTTGTTTATCATGTAAATACCTATGCCTTGTATAGTCAGGGATATAACTCAGTGAGTAAAATTTAGTACTTTAAGTACTTGATCCAATGTAAGAGTTAACCATAGATCTTGTCATGGGCCCCCCCTTGGCCTTGGGCCAAGATCACCTGTATCCTTTGACCCCCACCCCTGATGGCAGACCTAATCTGCACTGCACACATATGGTGCTTACTGTTGATGATGCTCTCCTGACTCACAGTGGTGGGTGGCAGCGGCCAAAAAGCGTAATGCCCACCCTTAGATTGCTCTCAGGTTAAAAACGGTTGGCTCTGTCAGCACTGTTGCTGTTAAGGGTTCAAAATTGGCACCAACCACCAGCCAAATGCTGGTAAAATATATAAGTAGCTGCTAGATTTGCTTCACTTGCCAGGCAGTAATCTGTTGAGTGGCTGTTAGGTCTTGGAATTCACCAGCCACAGTGGCAAGTAGACAGAAAGTTAATTTCCAACCCTGGTTAACATGCACTGTTCACACTGTTAGCACCATCAGCTGCAAGCCTCCAGATCCGCCACCTCCATGTTGAGACCCATGTTCAGGCAACCCCATCTCATCTTCTGAATCACTTTCCAAATGTTGCATACAGCTACTTTAAATCTAATGATACACTGGGCATTTATACACTTAAAGGTGCAGTGTGTAGGATTTAAGGGCATCTGGTGGAAATGGAATATGTTATTCATAACTATGCTTTCATTAGTTCATAATTCCCTGAAAATAACACATGCTGTGCATGCTTAGAGTCATTTATATCTATATAGAGCAGGTCATCTTCCATTTAGCCCAGAACAGACAAATCAAACACCAGCTCTAGATAGAGCCATTTACATCTTTGCATCAGCCACTATAGTTCTCCTACATGCTTGGAAGTTTCAGTTTCGCAACATATCCTACACACTCATCATTTAAGATGTCAAGAAAAGTAAATAAAGACCAAAAGACTATTCATGCATTTAGAGCAGAGTTGATTAAATAATTAGTCAATTGGTATCTATTTTGACAATTGATAAATCATTTAGTTTTTTTACTTTTGCATTTGCCAGTTTAATAAACTTGTTTTTCTATCTCCCTTTAACTAACCCAGACTTGCTCAACAAACATAGGAGCATCATGACATGAAATAAGGACAGAGAGAAGCAAAAGATGTCACTACACATGAAATATACTTCTCCTTTTACCAGGGGAGGGACATCATCCAACCTCAGGGCTCAATTCCTCCTGGCAGTCTCATCACTAAACATGAGGATGCCACCAGGAAAGAAAAAAAAGAGAAAAGGTAGAATGAACGGGCCCTGCTCTATAGCCCCAGCCAATCTATGAGACCCAGTCTGCTCTCTGCTCGCCATGCAATTACACACAACCTGTTGACTGTTGTCCCGGGAATGCGGTCAGCAAGTCGCTGGAGAATTAATGAAATGCCAAGATGGAGGGAGAGAAATTGCCTGTATAACCTATCCTCAAGGTGCCCTTGTGGTATTTCCAAGAATAAGTCACACAAGAGGAGAATATAGCGAGGCTGGCCACACATTGAAAGTTAAAGTTGTGCTGCCTTCAACTCATAATCGACTTTTTTTTGTACATCTGTGGAAATGAGAGCAATCATTGGGTTGCTTCCTCACTGCCAAAGACACTTCTATAGTTTCCAAAGGTCACAGGCATGAAGAGATTTAATTGCATGCCTCCGTGTCAACTCTTTTATTAAAACAACTCATTATATTCTGAAAAGACTCATGGTTAACCTATAGTCTCCATCACTTTTTGAAATTAATCTGAAGAGCTTTTTTCTTTTCTCAAGTTTTACCAGCGTATCTCTCTGATCAGTCAATAGCATAATGGTTATGCAGTAAAGGTTGAGCTCACTGTAAACGGCACCCACTCTCTTACCTGACAAGGCTCCCAGTGGAGTCTGGATCCCTGGCGGTGACTGTCCCAATGACTGTGTTGATCGGGGCGTTCTCATTCACTTCTAGTAAGTACACTGGTTTGAAGAAAACAGGAGGTTCATCAGCGTCTTCCACCACAATCTTTACTGTGGCTGTGTCCTTGAAGGGCCCACCACTGCTGGGCTCAGAGCGGATGTTGGTGGCTTCAACTTTCAAGGTGTAGGCTCTCTTGCTCTCGTAGTCTATAGGCTGTAGGGAGACAAACAGACCAACCGTTTAGGAACTTAACAGCTAAAACTGACCATTTAAGAAAATCTTAAATTAGGGGTTCTCAAAATTTTGATGACTGAATGCCTTTTTAGGGAGCCAGAATATAATTAATTTTATGACATAGTAAGACTTTCCATATGTATTACAATCCATTCATTCATTTATGAACCATAACTGCTTATCCTGTTGGGGGTTGCAGGGGGCTGGAGCTTATGCAGCAGACATTGGGTGAGAGGTGGGGTACACCCTGGACAGGTGGCAAGACTATAAAAGGCCTGACACATAGAGACAGACAACCACTCACACTCACATTCACACCTACGGGCGAGTCACCAATTAACCTGCATTCGCACCAGGAACCCTCTTGCTGTGAGGTGACAATGCTAACCACTTCACCACTATACCACCTCTATCACAATCAATGGTGAAATATCATATTCTGAGATTACATTCTAGTTTTCCATGTTTTATTACATTTTTTAATTTTTTTAAATTTTTTTAATTTTATATACTTTATTAATCCCCGAGGGGAAATTCAATTTTTCACTCTGTTTGTCAATTACACACAGGTCCGAACACACACATGCACAAACTGGACCTATACATGCACTAAGTGGAGAGATGTCAGAGTGGGCTGCCCATGACAGGCGCTCCGAGCGGTTGGGGGGTTCGGTGCCTTGCTCAGGGGCACCTCGGCAGTGCCCAGGAGGTGAACTGGCACCTCTCCAGCTACCAGTCCACGCTCCATATTTTTGGTCCGGACGGGGACTTGACAGGCGACCCTCCGGTTCCCAACCCAAGTCCCTATGGACTGAGCTACTGCCGCCCAGTAGCCCAGTTTCATTGAGAGTAATGAAAGAGAAACCATACAGTGTTTGACACTGAATGTACCTACATACAGCAGTGGAGCAACAGCTTTTGCTGGGGTGAGGCAACACAACTTACACAAACTACATGTAGAACTACAGCACGACATAATACGAGAACCAGATGTAATAATAACTGCAATTTCTTCAGTTTAATTATGATTATGATTACATTTGTTAATTATTATTTCGGACAGCGATCAGTGGGTGTATTTGTAGCATAGCTAAATTGTTTTCTTTCTTTCTTTTTTTTATATTAATGTTAAAATTGTACATTCCCTTCTACTTCACTACATTTTAGGAATGGAGGAAATAATGCACTAATACTCACTATACGCACTACATTTTTATGTTTATGTTAATAAATCAAAGGGCACTCCATAAATTTTACTCAGAAAACTCAAGTTCAGTTATGGCTTATTGCACTGGGATCCAATGTTTCTGGAGTTTGACTCATAATTAGGACTATAAGTATGTAATCAGAATGTGATGTTTTGCTGCTTAGATTTTGATCTTTTCTTTTTCTTTTTTAAATGTGTCTTTTGAGCCCTGTTATTTTATGAAAATGCAATTCTTGGCTGGCGTACCACTTTAAACTACCCAACAATTTAAAACAGTTTATCTCCATATCAACCACCTACATCATTACAAACAATACAACAATCTAATAAAGGGCCATTCTGCATAATGAGTACATTTGTGTTTGATACTTGAGGTATATGTTCGAAGAAAAAACAAATACTCTCCTACTTTATTTTAAACAATTGCAGATCCTAAAAGACACTTATGCAGACAGCAGTGCATGCCGCTACCCCATCCCTGAGCTGTGAGCTCAGTGAGCAGCCATACTGTAAAGTATTTTCCCGTTTTTCTACTAAAAGAATCATGCCATCATAATCGTTGAAAACAAGTTGTAACAACATAACCATTACACACCGACACAGGAGGCTTTAATCCTGAGAGATAAAGTTTTTGAGTGACTGTGATAATGTCCATGGTTTTCGTCTATCACAGCAAACAGAATTTATTTGATCATCATTTTGATTTAAATCAAAGCGGCACAATAATTGTAAATTTCAGAGTTGCACAACCTGAAAATATTTCCCAACCTTTATCGGCATGAAAGAACACAAATCTTCCTGTTAATGCTCTCAGTGACAGCTGATTATTAAAGCTTTCATACTGCTTTCACAACCAGCTCACATAAAATAAATGAGAGCAGGTGCTCATTCAAGACTATCAACAAAAGGTGTAATTTCCCAAAGAGAAATAAAAACATTTTGTACAGGACATGTCATTGTGTGACTGACATATCTGTTTAATCGCTATTTTCAATTGCTATGCAGTATTTCCTTTACAGATGGCTCATCATTAATATTTAAAAGAGAGAGGAGAGTCACAATTTTAGTCTCTTGGCATCTCCGAGGACACCCCAGACTGTCACAATTTCATTCTGAATCACCTCTGGTCGCTCTCATACTACGAGAATAATGGGATCAAGTCACTTCCACGCTCCATAACCGGGATTTATAGGGAAATCAAAACTGGGCCTTGCCGCTTGAGGGGATAGGAGCTGGCTTGGGGAGAGAGGTGGAATAAGAGGAGGAAGATGAACAAAACGAGAAATGTATTCAGTTAGAAAAAGAGGAAGAGAGCAAGAGGAAATGTCTCTGAGGTCAGGCAGGGCCTGTGCTGAGAGCTCTGAGGGTAGAGGGGGCAGGTGGATGGAGGGGTGTCTGGGGGTCCAGCTGTGAGACAGTAGCAGCAGCCAGGGGGCCGGGGGAGGCGACCCAGGGCTTTGACTGCCATGCTCTTACATTCTTGGCTTCGGGGCACTAGTAGACAGACCAAGCCCCTGAAGCCTCTCCAAGCCCCTCTCCTCCATGGTCGCAGAAGCTATTTGGAACACTTTCATTATTAACCTTCCCTTCTCCTCCTTACTTATGACACACAACCCCCCACCCCCCGTCCGTTCCTTCCTTTTCTCTCTCTGATCCTGCCATCTGTGCTGAGAAAGTACATAGTGTGGCTGGACCTCGAGCCAATGGATTACACTTAAATTCAGAGGGTAGTGGGGAGTAAGAGCCTGTACGAGACTGTGGCTGTGCAGTCAAAATGATTATATGGAAATTGAGAGGGGGGAACGGCCCAAGTTTTAATATGAATTATTATTTAAAAGTCATTTACTGGTAGGCTTAAAATATTGGTTTACTGTAATGTGATGTTTTTGTTTTGTTTTTTTTGTTTGTAATGTCATTCTGTAATTCTAGCCATTCCATTGGAACCAGCACTGGGCACGGGATACTGGAAATTGTACAAAATTCAAGCGATCTGTTCTCAAAATTAAAGCTGCATCATCTCAGGTAATTTATGAAGTAATACATCAATTGGCATTCTGAAGCTGCATTTTTTTTTTTTGCTACTCAGGGGGCCAGTCCAGTTGCCAGAGGGAAATTTTTTAATTGCACGTTTCTGAAAACAATGAATATGTTACATTTGTGTGTGCAATACGCATCATATTGACTTTTCAAAGGTGACAGTATATAAGCTGATACTGTCATCAGAAGGTGGAGGGGATGGTGAATGGCCTGACACTAAGGAGAGATGCCCTCCAAGCTGCAGACAATTGCAGACCACTGTTCCACACCAACAAACAACAAAACCACTTGTAATTTAGCAAGTCATTGCTGCGTTTCCAGGGGCATTTTTGCCATCAAACATGGGTGTTTTTTTATGACTCGTAGCTGTGTTTCCACCAAAGATAGTGCCCGCAGGATGTTGCTGCATTTCCCGACGAGAAACTGCTGAGAAAAGTGACGATAATCCTGGTTTCTTGCCGAGATAGTACCATGGAAACTGGTTGTTTTTTACCCTAAACATGCTGTATTTTCTGACAAGAAGGTGCCATGAAAAACAGGTGTTTTTTACCAAGACATTTCTGGTTTCTTGCCGAGATAGTGCCACAAAAAAATGTTTGTTTTTTGCCAAGACATTCACAGACCTAACCACATGCTAACCACAGCACTGCTGAAATGTAAAGTTTCAACGAATCTGCTGCATAGCAACGTACAAATGTATCCTATCCGTGGTTTGCAACAATGTACAATGCCAACACTCTTTTTCTGGCAATTAGGTTGCAGGGACAATGGAAAAACATTGAAATACAACATTGAAATACATTAAGTTGTTATTGAGAATGTCTTGGCAAAAATTTGCCTATGCATTCAGCCAACACAGAGCAACATTGGCATCCATTTAAAGTCGTGCTGAGGCCACCAAGTCCAGCACTCACACGCCTGTTTTTGGTTTTGTTTTCTACCAGCTCCTCTTGAGCTGCTACATTAAAGGCTGTGGGCTGTAAAAAATGAGCTCAAAGACTCCAACACACTCAACAGCAGAGGGGAAATTCAGAGCTGAATGCTAAATCCCTGTGGGTTGGTCAATATAAGCGGCCATCACATCACACATGGTATGTTGATAAGTTAATATCATAACATTGATAAATGCAGCTTTAAAACTGTGTATTTTTAGTGAGCTGGTTTTCACATTTACATAAGTAATTTAACAAACGACTCCACATTAAATTCCAGGAACACTGGCCTCTCTCTTATCAAACTATGTCATTATTATTCCCTCTTGACAGCATGTAGAAACAACTCATTATATTTGTTTCCAGTGTCCTAATAGAGAGGGGAAAGGGGAGAGGGGGGACTCTCACTGCTGCTGGCATATTTAATTACACCAAATCTACTTGTACGGTTTAAGGAAAACACAGCAGTAAACAGCCTCTCTGATTAGCCTAGTTAAGTTTGATTAATTATTTCCAATACCAATTACAAAATAAAAAAAGGCTGCTCTTTTAAAAACTGTTTGATAGCCTACCCATGGAATCTCAATACAAGTCATATTTCGACCCTTTCAAATTATTAATTCAATAAACACACACAGCGCTTTGAATGAGTAATCCAGGGAGAGCCACTTTGATTTTTATTAGTATGCATAGTGGTACTGTTGCACAGCTACTGTTGACTATTAAGAGATTCATGAGTGCAAAAGGAAAACAGTAGAGCCACGTACCAGATAGTTTGCAGTCAAGGTAGCCAGTTTAGGGTGTCCAGGTAGACATGGCTAAACTGAATGAGGCTAAATTTCTAAGTGGGGGGACGGCAGACTTACACTAAGCAACAAAGAGACTTTGTAGTTTCTCCTGTGTTAACAGCCACTCACCGTCGTGTCCCAGCCCAAACCCCGCTGTGTCCTTTTTCGGTCTCTCTCAAGCGTTAGCATCAAATCAGTATGTACACACAGGCCATTTAGAGACTTCAAAGTTCAGCGTTGGCTGCAGGGGTGAAAGCTCAGCATCCCACTAACATCCCTCGACAGGCCTGGGGGCTGGCAGATAAAAAGCTTAAAACCCAAACAGCAAAGAATCTCTCGCCTGGTTTGTGCCTCTCCAGCCTCAGTTAGATCAATATGTTTTAACCTTGCCGCAAAGGATCTGTAATAATTTGAATTCTACGTTAGATGGCAGTTTATAGACTCATACAGCTGTTGACGGGGACAGGGTGTGTCGGGGAAAGAGTTACACTGAATCTTTTCTTGTGTCACCCTGGTTGGAGGATAACACTGGTGAGGGTACAGAACAAAGAGCAAAACTGCTTTCTTTTAACTCATCTCAACTTGAGACGCTGCCGTCTGGAGGGATGCAGAAACACTAAGTGTGCAAACGCCTTGCTACTTTTCCCAACACATTATCATCTATCTTGCTTCAGTGATGTAGGCAACCAACTCAAGGCCACAGAAAGAAAGCCGAGCAGAAGAGGGAAGAGCGAGGCTCTCTCCACGGGACATGGAAGTGGAGGTTGCCTAAAAGACTAACACATTTGACATTTGCTTTGTCAACAGTTAGAGATTTTATGACTTTGTGTCGAGTTTGTTCTCCAGCACTGATGTTTTCTTTAGTGGCAGTGAATTGTAGTCCCGGCAGATCGCCTCAGCTCTTATACATTCCACCTCCCACACAGTTCATTGTTCACACTTTGACAAAGTCACACCACATGTCCTTGGGGTAATGTCATTTTACATCACAACACAATGGCATTCCACATTTGAGTGATGTATAGCTTTTCTCTCCCGACACTGAACCAACCATGACTCAAGACTTAAGAACGCCCATCCATCAATCACATGTATGATTCAATATATGCAAACATCTTCGACCGAGCAGTGCATATATAGACTTAGAATATAGAATGCATACATGTATAAATAGCTTTGGTACCTTTGATACCATGTGTTCAAACCTTGGTTTGATTTTCCACAGATGTCCTTGAGATACAACTGTGTCTGAACTTGCTTGCGGGTCACAGTGTTATTGATATATAGTGTATTAACATGCATTGCAGTTTTTCAAATGTAAATTCCAAACACTTCCGAATTGAGAAAAATATGTGGTTGGGTGCTTTAAATGTCTACAGGCAAATGATGGTATGCAGGCTCAAACCTTCACAGCTTTTATCCTGGAGGAAATATTCACACTGCATTTGTACCACATATCTAGAAACTCTCACATTGTGTGAAAATCACACAATCGCAGTGTCTATACACGGATGTGTTTGCCTCAAGGTTAAAGATTCAGGTTTTGTGACAGGAATGTCGCTAGTTTGCTTTCCTCAGGTCCACACACATGGGGATATCATGATATTTAATGAGCACTGTTGGAGGAAGCCTGGGGCCTAAGGTTTTCATTGCCAATGACTACTCCTCTGTAATTGTTGCACATATGATAAGAATAAAGAATTTGAACAAAAATGAACAAAAACTTGAACTTGAACAAATTTAATGAGCACTGTCTTGTCTTCGCTCAACAACTGCTAATGTTCCCTTAAGCAAGGCAATTAACCAGCAACTGCTTCACCGAAGCTGCTCTGAGGCCAGCGGAAGAGGACGGCAGCTCTCACATGTGGATGGGTTGGCATCACAAAGAACTACAACTGCAACTTTAGATTCAGTCCATCTGCTCTCATGGTGATGGTAATGCAGGAGTCGCAAGCAAATTTAACCAAAGTTGGAACAAGGGCTGAACCAATTTACAATATGTAAGAAGCTGCTTTGAGCTAAGACAGCTACAGCTATAGCTCCAGGCAAGACTGTAATGTGAAAATGAGATAATCTTGTCTGAAAAAGCAATTCAGATGTCGAATTTATTGGTACTACTTTTTTGGGGATTTTTTTTTTCTTTTAATGGAAGAAAAAAAAGCAAAATGTTCCTTTAGCCCCCAAGACACTCACTGTGCAGGCCCCAGTGTCTTAATATTTAATGGTATACTTTCAAGTGAAGCCGTCTTTCAAAAACTAATGCAGAGAATTTCACTAGAGGTGGTACAGAAGAGGAGGAGCCATCTGGCCTCATGTTAGTTCACCATTTAGAATTTAAAGAGACATGTTTTATATGGTTTTATGTCTTTAAGAAATTAGCTATAGCAGGTTGATGTAGGGACGTATGATCAGTGAAGATCTGGAGCTAGCCCTGATATCTGGGGTCATGCACTGATTAATAATTATTGCAATATAAATCCCTGCTATATAACTAAATAAATTATTATTAATATTAATATTATTGAAATAACTGAATGCAATGCAGGACAACTAATCTGCCACAAATTCTTCATTTAGAAAGTTTATAATGTTTATTATCTTAGATTTCAGAGAGGTGTTATTCTAACTATATGTGTATTAGTGAGGTCACAGTTAGTGGTGGTGTTATACTGGAATGTGTTCCTAATAGTCTTCCCCCTCAAAATGGGGTGGGCAAAACATGCAAAACACCTGACTAAACACTTCATCCAGTTTAAAACAAACATTTCAGCCACGTTGTGTTTACCTTATAAATGAAAGATTATACTTGAGGTTCAAGGCAGGTCTGTTATGTTGTTCAGCTTTCTGGGACATTTTAATGTCCAGTACTTGTTTTCTTATTTTAACTAGTCTGCACATTCATGTAAACACTTAATGCATGCACACACAAAAAGTGCTGTCAACTGAAATACCATGTTGAAGTCACCAATTTGTGTAAACACCTCTATAACTTAGTTCTGAGTAAACCTAGCTGTCACAAGTTGTGTGTACTTTATTTACTTCATTGTTGTGGCACTGTCACCAAGCAGAGATGCCTGCCAAGTTTTAGACCACTGCTCGAGACCAACAAAATCAGTTGTCTTTTAACCACCCATCCCTGTTTTTTTGGGTGTCAGTGACCCTTTGGTGTGTTTTCACTGGGGAAAGTGCCACGAAAGTGATTGTCACTGAGACATCTTTGTTGAAACGTAAAGAAACAAAGTTTCAACATATCCACTACATAATAATGTACAAATGTAATATACTTATGGTTTACAGAAATGTAATATGCAAAATGTATTCTACCCATTGGGTTGCAATGTCAGTGAGTATGTTTACATGCACAGTTAAATTGCGCTACAGTTATCGCTCCACTCTGCCATTTACTTGAATTATTGTCTTTGTCCCGGTATACAAGCACTGGAGGGGAGTCGATTTATTGACTGAAGTCAAAGTCCGACTCTGCTATGATAGGTGGCGATATGCCCCCTTTCAGCTTGTCAGTATTGCACCTTTTTCCCATTGACCTATTACGTCACAGACAGAACAATCAACAAACAATTTAGCTAACTGGTACCATGGTGGACAACTTCACA
Organism: Epinephelus moara; assembly: GCF_006386435.1. Lineage (NCBI taxonomy): Eukaryota > Metazoa > Chordata > Actinopteri > Perciformes > Serranidae > Epinephelus > Epinephelus moara. The sequence goes on along the minus strand of NC_065506.1, from coordinate 10,038,981 downwards.
GCTCTGTACATTTTATAAATGCTCTATGCTTTACGTCTTTTTCTGCTCTTCCTCCGTCACGCATTTAATGCTATTCGACTTCCAGGTCAAAGCCAGGGGCAGAAACTGTGGAGCATGCCCAGAGCACTTGGGCCAGTTTGGGTCCGACTGACTGTATACATGCAGGAGTAATTTGACTCCCAGTCGCATTAGCTGGGTATGTCAGTCCAACTTTGAGAAATTCAATTTGGTACGATTTCAGTCAGACCAACATGTTAATATATCTTTTAAAAGTCTGGTTTTAGTCTGAAAAACACAATAAATTGATTTTCTCTGATGTCATGTAAATGTACTAACTGACAGGGGCTGAGCCAAAAGTCTGTACAGGGGAGAGAAGTGTTTTCCGTATCACTCTTGCCTCTGACCATTTCATTTAAAACACCTGGGTTCCTATGATTAGGTTAAGTACAAAAAAATACCACACGTGTTAAACAGTCAAGGTAAAGTTTGCTGAAAGTACTGTGGTATTACACAGTCCATGGCCCTGTTGGTCATGGTCACTGAGTCACAGAGACAGAGAGAGAACTAGGAGTTGCCATTACCAGCCCAGTTTCAAGGTCTTACCTTTTTCAGTCGAAGAATCCCTTCTTGTGTCTGCGCGTCCGTAATAATCTCAAACATGCCTTGGTCATCTCCCTCGATGATGCTATATGTTGACTTGGCATTCTCGCCGATGTCTCTGTCATTTGCTTTCACCTTGCCGCCCATTTTTCCTATCGGTAGGTCTTCAGGGATCACGAATTCATAAAGACCTAGGGAAGACCAGACATAGCTCTTTGGTTTCGAGAAATGTTGATTATATTAAACAAAATTACCTAAGTATATTACAGCACTGCATCATAATTAGACTTTACTGCAGATAGAATTAGTTTCTGAGGAGCCAGTTTGATGAAATTTACAAAATAACATTTATTTTTCCCAATTATGACCAATCAGTGATATACTCATTTAGAGCAGCAGTAATTTCTTTCTGCTCTTAATTCGATTTGGGATGTTTAAGGTCATGAAGTTACGTACTTTTAGAGAACTTTGGCGGATTGTCGTTGATATCCGTTAGCGTGACGGTGACAGTCGTTGTTCCAGACAAGCCTCCCATGTGACCTCCCATGTCCTTAGCCTGAATGACCACCAGGTACTCCTCTCTCATCTCCCGATCCATCCCATGGAGAGCGATTTTTATGGTCGCTGAAGGTGGAAACAGTTCATAACACATTAATGCAATTATAAACATGACTGATATACTGTGCACATCATTTTAATGATGCTCATGCAAGTATGCACAATCGCCCACAAGAAAGGCATACTGTAACCTTCACATCCTCCACGGCCTACCTGGTTTGTAACATACATTATTTGAGACCATGACTTTACAATACAAGGACTCCATACAAAGCAAAGGTAAAAGAAAAAATCCCGGCAGGTTTATTCACAGTCTGTGTGAGCATGGCAAGGTGGTCATGACTGAGCCAGTCCCTGCACCGAGAATCAGCTGTGTTTATTTTCAAATGTGTTGTTCCGCCGTCTGCAGTCATTTGTATTCTGATTGAGTGTGAATTATGCTGTCTGTCTTGTATAATCTTGAATATTGTATGCAGAATGGACCTTATTGACTCTGCCACGGCGCTGAATATAAAAAGGGCTCAGCACCGGCATATACGGATAATCCACTCAGGAAACAGAGGCCCGCAGGATCATCAAATGAATATAAAACCCCTCATAAAAGCCAGGCTTTGGCATGACACCCTGCCTTGGTCCTGAGCTGCCTCAGACAATGAGAATATGCTTGGCTATGATGAAAAACGTGGGAGGGGTTGGGATGTTGTCTGTGCCTGCATTTTCAATTCTTGTGATAGATTTTCCTTGGAGATTTAGCACAATTTCAGGGTCAGTTTTGCTTTTGGAGGTCACACACAACACTGATGATCTAGACAACTAGAGAATGTGAAGGAGAAGAGTCGGATATTTTAAACAAAATAGCTACCTCACCTCATCAGCAAGACTACAGTGGAGGAGGGAGCAACAGCCTTGTTTAGATAATTTAATAGATAGGTATGATATCATATAAAACAAGCTTTAAAAACAAACAAGCAAAAGAAAAAAAAAAAAGAAACAGAAAAACATTGGGTCATTGTTGTTTTACCACCATTCCCTTAGCCCTATAAATTATTAACATCTCCACAGTAGTGACTGAACAAGCAACATTCTTGACAAAAATGTGGTGTATTTGGACCAGTTGGTGATACTGTATTGTATAGACTGTCCTGTTCAATGTGATGTCTTGATTTGGTCTTGTTTTTTTTTGTTGGCATTGGACATTGGATTTACTTCTTCATTGTTTGGTTCTCATTGTTACACAGAATATGTAGAAATAACAGTTATTATCTTTTTGTCCTTAAAATACATCTCTTTTACCTTCCTTCTGAACTTATTAGATCCCAATATGTGGAAAGGTATTCAAGTGGTGACCTTTTCAATTTGCCACAATTTTGGCTTGTACTGATTTTTCAGTTTTTAATGCTATATGGGGTATGCATGTACAAATATATATTCTTTGATTTGCCAAATAGTTATTCACTGAGAAAGAAATGCAAAGCATGTTATCCTTCCTAGAAATGCTACTTATGTTTTGAGCTAATTGGATGCCGGAGAGGTTTAATTTTGTGTCAGTCTCCTGTAACAGAAATATAGCTATTTTCGATTTAGGAGAGACCAATCAATGAATTCAACCATATTCTTAGGTCTTTTACACCCCAAACAGAACTAACACACCATTTTCTGCAATGATTCCAAAACATGGCATCAGTTCAAAATCAGGTTTTTTCAGGCAACTGTCACATTTCGGAAGAGTTTAATACCATCCATTTTATTTATTTAATATCAAGGTGAGATAATCTTAAAGTGCCCGTCACTCAAAAACATGTGTTTCTTATGTTTAGGTCCCCTGAAATGTTCGACCTTGACTAAATTGACTTGTATCTGTGCAAAGTTTGTCAATAGAGAGGTGTTCTTTATATTCCTCTACTGAAGGTGGCGACGTCTGTGCACTTCCCTAAAAACTGAGCATCAAACATAGAGCGGGCAGCTAGATTAGGTACGTCACCAGTACAAAAGCAAATCATTGTCTGATACAAGAAACACATATTGTGGGGGGGCGAGGTTTGGCAAAGGCATGACCTGTCTTTCTGGCTTTTTCTACCTCTGACTGGCTTACTCTGATATTCTTACCCTAATCCTAAACAGTCTCAGCCCTCATGCCTAAACCTAACCAATCCAACCAACAAAGGCAACAAGAACTTATTATTAGAGGGTGGGTCATGCCTTCGCCATCCTAGGGGGAAAAAAATTGGCTGATGGGGAAAAGACTTCAACAAGACCGGCAAAAAACGTGAACCTGATTCGTCTGGTATTGTGACGGGACTCAGTATAGAAATCAGAGTTTGCATTAGCATAGTGAAAGTTTTGACAGCAATCATGGTAGAGTAGCAGTTTTTGGATGTAAACCGGACCCTGGAGCTTTCTTCCTCTATCTACCAAAAACCTCTTCATAGCAGAAATGATTGTATATATGGACAACAATTAACATGTGTCAGCCAGTTAAAAGCTAACAATCTAACAAACAACATAAACAAAGATACAAAGATACTAATTGCACTTACTATTCTGATACGTCTACTAGTCGCCAATTTTGGTGCCCAACAGAATTCTTATCTGAGTCAGGGTTTGACAGAGGTTCAAACATGTTTGACTGAATCTCTCGCATGTTCCCTCTAACACTAATGCTAGGCATGGTGATGCGCACTGCTCATTCATCAGTCAACCCACAGCAGGCAGCAGCAGGTCGAGGACTTTCAGTGTGTTCTTTAGCTGATTTTCCTTTTTTTCTTTATTTCTTTTCAGAGACTGTTCAATTACAAGATGCTCAATTTTTATACAAAAAATATTTTTGACTGTTATATACATTTGTAGATGCTGGGTTGCCTGGGGCTAAATGTTTGAATCTGCACACTCCAGTTCAAGTTAACTGATTTGTCTGGTATCCTTACATGAAACAACCGTTTCTCAGTCAGAATCAAAAAAGCCAATGAGCGCCGCAGTGGGACTCAGTTAGCCAATCAGTGCCACAGGTGGAACTAACACCAATGTCAGGCTGGTGTCAAGCAGGTAAGACAAGTAATAACAACAATGGCGAGCGCTTTGGGTAAGATAGACGCTGCTATCGAGGCTGTTCTAAAGCAACATGTCTTCTCAATATCGGCCAACATCTTTGTTCGTTTTTACTTCACTCCCCTTCACTCTTTAAAAACCTGGCAAAACAGGTATGTTGGCATGCTTATGCATCAGCGTGGACTTAACATGATGTCAGGCAGAGTAAACACAATCACTACGTTTACATGCACAGTTTAATTCCACTTTTAATCGGAATGAAAGGCCATTCCGATTAAAAGTAGTCATGTAAACGGTCATTCCGATTGAAAAACTGTCATTCCGATTGAAAATTAAATCCGATTAAAGGGGGTGGTTTATTCCGTTTGTCATTCCGAATGAAAGAATTTTGTGTGCAT